>NC_045729.1:55206-67263 GCF_009834535.1 Camelus ferus
GGGCTGCCGGGGTAAGGCGGGGGTTGGGCTGGAAAAGCAGGTAGCTTCTAGTGCCTCCCATGGACAAGGGAGGTAATTAGCGGACTTCCCCTGCCAGGGAACCTGTGACAAACAGGCAGCTTCGTGGAGGGCGGCCCCGAACCTCCCCCACACAGTCACCCGTGTTCCGGAATTCTGATGTGGGGGGTTCCTTTTCCTGTCTGCAGCACACGGGATCCCCTAGGAGCCTTCGAGTGTCTTCCCCAGTCCCTCATAGTGCGGGCTGCCGGGGAAAAGCGGGGGTTGGGCTGGAAAAGCAGGTAGCATCTAGTGCCTCCCCATAGGACAAGGGAGGTAATTAGCGGAATCCCCCTGCGAGGGAAACCTGTGACACAAGGCAGCTGCGTGGAGGCGGCCAAGATCCTCCCCCACACAGTCAGCCGTGTTCCGGAATCTGAGTGTGGGGAGGTTCCGTCTTATGTATGCAGCACCCGGGTATCTCCTAGGTAGCCCTTCGAGTGTCTTCCCCCGAGTCCCTCCCAGTGCGGGCTGCCGGGGAAAGGCGGGGGTTGGGCTGGAAAGCAGGGTAGCATCTAGTGCCTCCCCATGGACAGGGGGAGGTAATTAGCGGACTTCCCCTGCCAGGGAACACCTGTGACAACCAGGCACTGCGTGGAGGGCGGCCCCGAACCTCCCCCACACAGTCAGCCGTGTTCCGGAATTCTGAGTGTGGGGAGGTTCCGTCTTCTGTCTGCGCACCCGGTATCTCCTAGGAGCCCTTCGAGTGTCTTCCCCGAGTCCCTCCCAGTGCGGGCTGCCGGGGAAAGGCGGGGGTTGGGCTGGAAACGCAGGTAGCATCTAGTGCCTCCCCATGGACAGGGGAGGTAATTAGCGGACTCCCCTGGCGAGGGAACACCTGTGACACCAGGAAGCTGCGTGGAGGGCGGCCCTAAACCTCCCCACACAGTCAGCCGTGTTCCGGAATTCTGAGTGTGGGGAGGTTCCGGTCTTCTGTCTGCAGCACCCGGGATCTCCTAGGAGCCCTTCGAGTGTCGTCCCCGAGTCCCTCCATGTGCGGGCTGCCGGGGAAGGCGGGGGTTGGGCTGGAAAAGCAGGTAGCATCTAGTGCCTCCCCATGGACAGGGGAGGTAATTAGCGGACTACCCCCTGCCAGGGAACACCTGTGACACCAGGCAGCTGCGTGGAGGGCGGCCCCGAACCTCCCCACACAGTCAGCCGTGTTCCGGAATTCTGAGTGTGGGGGAGGTTCCGTCTTCTGTCTGCAGCACCCGGGATCTCCTAGGAGCCCTTCGAGTGTGTTCCCCGAGTCCCTCCCAGTGCGGGCGGCCGGGGAAAGGCGGGGGTTGGGCTGGAAACGCAGGTAGCATCTAGTGCCTCCCCATGGACAGGGGAGGTAATTAGCGGACTTCCCCCTGCCGAGGGAACACCTGTGACACCAGGCAGCTGCGTGGAGGGCGGCCCCGAACCTCCCCCACACAGTCAGCCGTGTTCCGGAATTCTGAGTGTGGGGAGGTTCCGTCTTCTGTCTGCAGCACCCGGGATCTCCTAGGAGCCCTTCGAGTGTGTTCCCCGAGTCCCTCCCAGTGCGGGCGGCCGGGGAAAGGCGGGGGTTGGGCTGGAAAAGCAGGTAGCATCTAGTGCCTCCCCATGGACAGGGGAGGTAATTAGCGGACTTCCCCCTGCCAGGGAACACCTGTGACACCAGGCAGCTGCGTGGAGGGCGGCCCCGAACCTCCCCCACACAGTCAGCCGTGTTCCGGAATTCTGAGTGTGGGGGGGTTCCTTCTTCTGTCTGCAGCACCCGGGATCTCCTAGGAGCCCTTCGAGTGTCTTCCCCGAGTCCCTCCCAGTGCGGGCTGCCGGGGAAAGGCGGGGGTTGGGCTGGAAACGCAGGTAGCATCTAGTGCCTCCCCATGGACAGGGGAGGTAATTAGCGGACTTCCCCCTGCGAGGGAACACCTGTGACACCAGGCAGCTGCGTGGAGGGCGGCCCTAAACCTCCCCCACACAGTCACCCGTGTTCCGGAATTCTGAGTGTGGGGAGGTTCCGTCTTCTGTCTGCAGCACCCGGGATCTCCTAGGAGCCCTTCGAGTGTCTTCCCCGAGTCCCTCCCAGTGCGGGCTGCCGGGGAAAGGCGGGGGTTGGGCTGGAAACGCAGGTAGCATCTAGTGCCTCCCCATGGACAGGGGAGGTAATTAGCGGACTTCCCCCTGCCAGGGAACACCTGTGACACCAGGCAGCTGCGTGGAGGGCGGCCCCGAACCTCCCCCACACAGTCAGCCGTGTTCCGGAATTCTGAGTGTGGGGAGGTTCCGTCTTCTGTCTGCAGCACCCGGGATCTCCTAGGAGCCCTTCGAGTGTGTTCCCCGAGTCCCTCCCAGTGCGGGCGGCCGGGGAAAGGCGGGGGTTGGGCTGGAAACGCAGGTAGCATCTAGTGCCTCCCCATGGACAGGGGAGGTAATTAGCGGACTTCCCCCTGCGAGGGAACACCTGTGACACCAGGAAGTTGCGTGGGGGCGGCCCTAAACCTCACCCACACAGTCAGCCGTGTTCCGGAATTCTGAGTGTGGGGAGGTTCCGTCTTCTGTCTGCAGCACCCGGGATCTCCTAGGAGCCCTTCGAGTGTGTTCCCCGAGTCCCTCCCAGTGCGGGCTGCCGGGGA
Source organism: Camelus ferus (assembly GCF_009834535.1). Classification (NCBI taxonomy): domain Eukaryota; kingdom Metazoa; phylum Chordata; class Mammalia; order Artiodactyla; family Camelidae; genus Camelus; species Camelus ferus. The sequence goes on from NC_045729.1 coordinate 57,870, forward strand.
AAGGCGGGGGTTGGGCTGGAAACGCAGGTAGCATCTAGTGCCTCCCCATGGACAGGGGAGGTAATTAGCGGACTTCCCCCTGCCAGGGAACACCTGTGACACCAGGCAGCTGCGTGGAGGGCGGCCCCGAACCTCCCCCACACAGTCACCCGTGTTCCGGAATTCTGAGTGTGGGGAGGTTCCGTCTTCTGTCTGCAGCACCCGGGATCTCCTAGGAGCCCTTCGAGTGTGTTCCCCGAGTCCCTCCCAGTGCGGGCGGCCGGGGAAAGGCGGGGGTTGGGCTGGAAACGCAGGTAGCATCTAGTGCCTCCCCATGGACAGGGGAGGTAATTAGCGGACTTCCCCCTGCGAGGGAACACCTGTGACACCAGGCAGCTGCGTGGAGGGCGGCCCCGAACCTCCCCCACACAGTCAGCCGTGTTCCGGAATTCTGAGTGTGGGGAGGTTCCGTCTTCTGTCTGCAGCACCCGGGATCTCCTAGGAGCCCTTCGAGTGTGTTCCCCGAGTCCCTCCCAGTGCGGGCTGCCGGGGAAAGGCGGGGGTTGGGCTGGAAACGCAGGTAGCATCTAGTGCCTCCCCATGGACAGGGGAGGTAATTAGCGGACTTCCCCCTGCCAGGGAACACCTGTGACACCAGGCAGCTGCGTGGAGGGCGGCCCCGAACCTCCCCCACACAGTCAGCCGTGTTCCGGAATTCTGAGTGTGGGGGGGTTCCTTCTTCTGTCTGCAGCACCCGGGATCTAATAGGAGCCCTTCGAGTGTGTTCCCCGAGTCCCTCCCAGTGCGGGCGGCCGGGGAAAGGCGGGGGTTGGGCTGGAAACGCAGGTAGCATCTAGTGCCTCCCCATGGACAGGGGAGGTAATTAGCGGACTTCCCCCTGCCAGGGAACACCTGTGACACCAGGCAGCTGCGTGGAGGGCGGCCCGAACCTCCCCCACACAGTCAGCCGTGTTCCGGAATTCTGAGTGTGGGGAGGTTCCGTCTTCTGTCTGCAGCACCCGGGATCTCCTAGGAGCCCTTCGAGTGTCTTCCCCGAGTCCCTCCCAGTGCGGGCGGCCGGGGAAAGGCGGGGGTTGGGCTGGAAACGCAGGTAGCATCTAGTGCCTCCCCATGGACAGGGGAGGTAATTAGCGGACTTCCCCCTGCCAGGGAACACCTGTGACACCAGGCAGCTGCGTGGAGGGCGGCCCCGAACCTCCCCCACACAGTCAGCCGTGTTCCGGAATTCTGAGTGTGGGGAGGTTCCGTCTTCTGTCTGCAGCACCCGGGATCTCCTAGGAGCCCTTCGAGTGTGTTCCCCGAGTCCCTCCCAGTGCGGGCGGCCGGGGAAAGGCGGGGGTTGGGCTGGAAACGCAGGTAGCATCTAGTGCCTCCCCATGGACAGGGGAGGTAATTAGCGGACTTCCCCCTGCCAGGGAACACCTGTGACACCAGGCAGCTGCGTGGAGGGCGGCCCCGAACCTCCCCCACACAGTCAGCCGTGTTCCGGAATTCTGAGTGTGGGGAGGTTCCGTCTTCTGTCTGCAGCACCCGGGATCTCCTAGGAGCCCTTCGAGTGTGTTCCCCGAGTCCCTCCCAGTGCGGGCGGCCGGGGAAAGGCGGGGGTTGGGCTGGAAACGCAGGTAGCATCTAGTGCCTCCCCATGGACAGGGGAGGTAATTAGCGGACTTCCCCCTGCCAGGGAACACCTGTGACACCAGGAAGCTGCGTGGAGGGCGGCCCCGAACCTCCCCCACACAGTCAGCCGTGTTCCGGAATTCTGAGTGTGGGGAGGTTCCGTCTTCTGTCTGCAGCACCCGGGATCTCCTAGGAGCCCTTCGAGTGTGTTCCCCGAGTCCCTCCCAGTGCGGGCGGCCGGGGAAAGGCGGGGGTTGGGCTGGAAACGCAGGTAGCATCTAGTGCCTCCCCATGGACAGGGGAGGTAATTAGCGGACTTCCCCCTGCCAGGGAACACCTGTGATACCAGGCAGCTGCGTGGAGGGCGGCCCCGAACCTCCCCCACACAGTCAGCCGTGTTCCGGAATTCTGAGTGTGGGGAGGTTCCGTCTTCTGTCTGCAGCACCCGGGATCTCCTAGGAGCCCTTCGAGTGTGTTCCCCGAGTCCCTCCCAGTGCGGGCGGCCGGGGAAAGGCGGGGGTTGGGCTGGAAAAGCAGGTAGCATCTAGTGCCTCCCCATGGACAGGGGAGGTAATTAGCGGACTTCCCCCTGCCAGGGAACACCTGTGACACCAGGCAGCTGCGTGGAGGGCGGCCCCGAACCTCCCCCACACAGTCAGCCGTGTTCCGGAATTCTGAGTGTGGGGAGGTTCCGTCTTCTGTCTGCAGCACCCGGGATCTCCTAGGAGCCCTTCGAGTGTGTTCCCCGAGTCCCTCCCAGTGCGGGCGGCCGGGGAAAGGCGGGGGTTGGGCTGGAAACGCAGGTAGCATCTAGTGCCTCCCCATGGACAGGGGAGGTAATTAGCGGACTTCCCCCTGCCGAGGGAACACCTGTGACACCAGGCAGCTGCGTGGAGGGCGGCCCCTAACCTCCCCCACACAGTCAGCCGTGTTCCGGAATTCTGAGTGTGGGGAGGTTCCGTCTTCTGTCTGCAGCACCCGGGATCTCCTAGGAGCCCTTCGAGTGTGTTCCCCGAGTCCCTCCCAGTGCGGGCGGCCGGGGAAAGGCGGGGGTTGGGCTGGAAACGCAGGTAGCATCTAGTGCCTCCCCATGGACAGGGGAGGTAATTAGCGGACTTCCCCCTGCCAGGGAACACCTGTGACACCAGGCAGCTGCGTGGAGGGCGGCCCCGAACCTCCCCCACACAGTCAGCCGTGTTCCGGAATTCTGAGTGTGGGGAGGTTCCGTCTTCTGTCTGCAGCACCCGGGATCTCCTAGGAGCCCTTCGAGTGTCTTCCCCGAGTCCCTCCCAGTGCGGGCTGCCGGGGAAAGGCGGGGGTTGGGCTGGAAAAGCAGGTAGCATCTAGTGCCTCCCCATGGACAGGGGAGGTAATTAGCGGACTTCCCCCTGCCAGGGAACACCTGTGACACCAGGCAGCTGCGTGGAGGGCGGCCCCGAACCTCCCCCACACAGTCAGCCGTGTTCCGGAATTCTGAGTGTGGGGAGGTTCCGTCTTCTGTCTGCAGCACCCGGGATCTCCTAGGAGCCCTTCGAGTGTCTTCCCCGAGTCCCTCCCAGTGCGGGCTGCCGGGGAAAGGCGGGGGTTGGGCTGGAAACGCAGGTAGCATCTAGTGCCTCCCCATGGACAGGGGAGGTAATTAGCGGACTTCCCCCTGCCAGGGAACACCTGTGACACCAGGCAGCTGCGTGGAGGGCGGCCCCGAACCTCCCCCACACAGTCAGCCGTGTTCCGGAATTCTGAGTGTGGGGAGGTTCCGTCTTCTGTCTGCAGCACCCGGGATCTCCTAGGAGCCCTTCGAGTGTGTTCCCCGAGTCCCTCCCAGTGCGGGCGGCCGGGGAAAGGCGGGGGTTGGGCTGGAAACGCAGGTAGCATCTAGTGCCTCCCCATGGACAGGGGAGGTAATTAGCGGACTTCCCCCTGCCAGGGAACACCTGTGACACCAGGCAGCTGCGTGGAGGGCGGCCCCGAACCTCCCCCACACAGTCAGCCGTGTTCCGGAATTCTGAGTGTGGGGAGGTTCCGTCTTCTGTCTGCAGCACCCGGGATCTCCTAGGAGCCCTTCGAGTGTGTTCCCCGAGTCCCTCCCAGTGCGGGCGGCCGGGGAAAGGCGGGGGTTGGGCTGGAAACGCAGGTAGCATCTAGTGCCTCCCCATGGACAGGGGAGGTAATTAGCGGACTTCCCCCTGCCAGGGAACACCTGTGACACCAGGCAGCTGCGTGGAGGGCGGCCCCGAACCTCCCCCACACAGTCAGCCGTGTTCCGGAATTCTGAGTGTGGGGAGGTTCCGTCTTCTGTCTGCAGCACCCGGGATCTCCTAGGAGCCCTTCGAGTGTGTTCCCCGAGTCCCTCCCAGTGCGGGCGGCCGGGGAAAGGCGGGGGTTGGGCTGGAAACGCAGGTAGCATCTAGTGCCTCCCCATGGACAGGGGAGGTAATTAGCGGACTTCCCCCTGCCAGGGAACACCTGTGACACCAGGCAGCTGCGTGGAGGGCGGCCCCGAACCTCCCCCACACAGTCAGCCGTGTTCCGGAATTCTGAGTGTGGGGAGGTTCCGTCTTCTGTCTGCAGCACCCGGGATCTCCTAGGAGCCCTTCGAGTGTGTTCCCCGAGTCCCTCCCAGTGCGGGCGGCCGGGGAAAGGCGGGGGTTGGGCTGGAAACGCAGGTAGCATCTAGTGCCTCCCCATGGACAGGGGAGGTAATTAGCGGACTTCCCCCTGCCAGGGAACACCTGTGACACCAGGCAGCTGCGTGGAGGGCGGCCCGAACCTCCCCCACACAGTCAGCCGTGTTCCGGAATTCTGAGTGTGGGGAGGTTCCGTCTTCTGTCTGCAGCACCCGGGATCTCCTAGGAGCCCTTCGAGTGTGTTCCCCGAGTCCCTCCCAGTGCGGGCGGCCGGGGAAAGGCGGGGGTTGGGCTGGAAACGCAGGTAGCATCTAGTGCCTCCCCATGGACAGGGGAGGTAATTAGCGGACTTCCCCCTGCCAGGGAACACCTGTGATACCAGGCAGCTGCGTGGGGGCGGCCCTAAACCTCACCCACACAGTCAGCCATGTTCCGGAATTCTGAGTGTGGGGAGGTTCCGTCTTCTGTCTGCAGCACCCGGGATCTCCTAGGAGCCCTTCGAGTGTGTTCCCCGAGTCCCTCCCAGTGCGGGCGGCCGGGGAAAGGCGGGGGTTGGGCTGGAAACGCAGGTAGCATCTAGTGCCTCCCCATGGACAGGGGAGGTAATTAGCGGACTTCCCCCTGCCAGGGAACACCTGTGACACCAGGCAGCTGCGTGGAGGGCGGCCCCGAACCTCCCCCACACAGTCAGCCGTGTTCCGGAATTCTGAGTGTGGGGAGGTTCCGTCTTCTGTCTGCAGCACCCGGGATCTCCTAGGAGCCCTTCGAGTGTGCTTCCCCGAGTCCCTCCCAGTGCGGGCTGCCGGGGAAAGGCGGGGGTTGGGCTGGAAACGCAGGTAGCATCTAGTGCCTCCCCATGGACAGGGGAGGTAATTAGCGGACTTCCCCCTGCCAGGGAACACCTGTGACACCAGGCAGCTGCGTGGAGGGCGGCCCCGAACCTCCCCCACACAGTCAGCCGTGTTCCGGAATTCTGAGTGTGGGGAGGTTCCGTCTTCTGTCTGCAGCACCCGGGATCTCCTAGGAGCCCTTCGAGTGTCTTCCCCGAGTCCCTCCCAGTGCGGGCGGCCGGGGAAAGGCGGGGGTTGGGCTGGAAACGCAGGTAGCATCTAGTGCCTCCCCATGGACAGGGGAGGTAATTAGCGGACTTCCCCCTGCCAGGGAACACCTGTGACACCAGGCAGCTGCGTGGAGGGCGGCCCTAAACCTCCCCCACACAGTCAGCCGTGTTCCGGAATTCTGAGTGTGGGGAGGTTCCGTCTTCTGTCTGCAGCACCCGGGATCTCCTAGGAGCCCTTCGAGTGTCTTCCCCGAGTCCCTCCCAGTGCGGGCTGCCGGGGAAAGGCGGGGGTTGGGCTGGAAACGCAGGTAGCATCTAGTGCCTCCCCATGGACAGGGGAGGTAATTAGCGGACTTCCCCCTGCCAGGGAACACCTGTGACACCAGGCAGCTGCGTGGAGGGCGGCCCCGAACCTCCCCCACACAGTCAGCCGTGTTCCGGAATTCTGAGTGTGGGGAGGTTCCGTCTTCTGTCTGCAGCACCCGGGATCTCCTAGGAGCCCTTCGAGTGTCTTCCCCGAGTCCCTCCCAGTGCGGGCTGCCGGGGAAAGGCGGGGGTTGGGCTGGAAACGCAGGTAGCATCTAGTGCCTCCCCATGGACAGGGGAGGTAATTAGCGGACTTCCCCCTGCCAGGGAACACCTGTGACACCAGGCAGCTGCGTGGAGGGCGGCCCCGAACCTCCCCCACACAGTCAGCCGTGTTCCGGAATTCTGAGTGTGGGGAGGTTCCGTCTTCTGTCTGCAGCACCCGGGATCTCCTAGGAGCCCTTCGAGTGTGTTCCCCGAGTCCCTCCCAGTGCGGGCGGCCGGGGAAAGGCGGGGGTTGGGCTGGAAACGCAGGTAGCATCTAGTGCCTCCCCATGGACAGGGGAGGTAATTAGCGGACTTCCCCCTGCCAGGGAACACCTGTGACACCAGGCAGCTGCGTGGAGGGCGGCCCCGAACCTCCCCCACACAGTCAGCCGTGTTCCGGAATTCTGAGTGTGGGGAGGTTCCGTCTTCTGTCTGCAGCACCCGGGATCTCCTAGGAGCCCTTCGAGTGTGTTCCCCGAGTCCCTCCCAGTGCGGGCGGCCGGGGAAAGGCGGGGGTTGGGCTGGAAACGCAGGTAGCATCTAGTGCCTCCCCATGGACAGGGGAGGTAATTAGCGGACTTCCCCCTGCCAGGGAACACCTGTGACACCAGGCAGCTGCGTGGAGGGCGGCCCCGAACCTCCCCCACACAGTCAGCCGTGTTCCGGAATTCTGAGTGTGGGGAGGTTCCGTCTTCTGTCTGCAGCACCCGGGATCTCCTAGGAGCCCTTCGAGTGTGTTCCCCGAGTCCCTCCCAGTGCGGGCGGCCGGGGAAAGGCGGGGGTTGGGCTGGAAACGCAGGTAGCATCTAGTGCCTCCCCATGGACAGGGGAGGTAATTAGCGGACTTCCCCCTGCGAGGGAACACCTGTGACACCAGGCAGCTGCGTGGAGGGCGGCCCCTAAACCTCCCCCACACAGTCAGCCCGTGTTCCGGAATTCTGAGTGTGGGGAGGTTCCGTCTTCTGTCTGCAGCACCCGGGATCTCCTAGGAGCCCTTCGAGTGTCTTCCCCGAGTCCCTCCCAGTGCGGGCTGCCGGGGAAAGGCGGGGGTTGGGCTGGAAACGCAGGTAGCATCTAGTGCCTCCCCATGGACAGGGGAGGTAATTAGCGGACTTCCCCCTGCCAGGGAACACCTGTGACACCAGGCAGCTGCGTGGAGGGCGGCCCCGAACCTCCCCCACACAGTCAGCCGTGTTCCGGAATTCTGAGTGTGGGGAGGTTCCGTCTTCTGTCTGCAGCACCCGGGATCTCCTAGGAGCCCTTCGAGTGTCTTCCCCGAGTCCCTCCCAGTGCGGGCGGCCGGGGAAAGGCGGGGGTTGGGCTGGAAACGCAGGTAGCATCTAGTGCCTCCCCATGGACAGGGGAGGTAATTAGCGGACTTCCCCCTGCGAGGGAACACCTGTGACACCAGGAAGCTGCGTGGAGGGCGGCCCCTAACCTCCCCCACACAGTCAGCCGTGTTCCGGAATTCTGAGTGTGGGGAGGTTCCGTCTTCTGTCTGCAGCACCCGGGATCTCCTAGGAGCCCTTCGAGTGTCTTCCCCGAGTCCCTCCCAGTGCGGGCGGCCGGGGAAAGGCGGGGGTTGGGCTGGAAACGCAGGTAGCATCTAGTGCCTCCCCATGGACAGGGGAGGTAATTAGCGGACTTCCCCCTGCCAGGGAACACCTGTGACACCAGGAAGCTGCGTGGAGGGCGGCCCCTAACCTCCCCCACACAGTCAGCCGTGTTCCGGAATTCTGAGTGTGGGGAGGTTCCGTCTTCTGTCTGCAGCACCCGGGATCTCCTAGGAGCCCTTCGAGTGTCTTCCCCGAGTCCCTCCCAGTGCGGGCGGCCGGGGAAAGGCGGGGGTTGGGCTGGAAACGCAGGTAGCATCTAGTGCCTCCCCATGGACAGGGGAGGTAATTAGCGGACTTCCCCCTGCCAGGGAACACCTGTGACACCAGGCAGCTGCGTGGAGGGCGGCCCTAACCTCCCCCACACAGTCAGCCGTGTTCCGGAATTCTGAGTGTGGGGAGGTTCCGTCTTCTGTCTGCAGCACCCGGGATCTCCTAGGAGCCCTTCGAGTGTCTTCCCCGAGTCCCTCCCAGTGCGGGCTGCCGGGGAAAGGCGGGGGTTGGGCTGGAAACGCAGGTAGCATCTAGTGCCTCCCCATGGACAGGGGAGGTAATTAGCGGACTTCCCCCTGCGAGGGAACACCTGTGACACCAGGCAGCTGCGTGGAGGGCGGCCCTAAACCTCCCCCACACAGTCAGCCGTGTTCCGGAATTCTGAGTGTGGGGAGGTTCCGTCTTCTGTCTGCAGCACCCGGGATCTCCTAGGAGCCCTTCGAGTGTCTTCCCCGAGTCCCTCCCAGTGCGGGCTGCCGGGGAAAGGCGGGGGTTGGGCTGGAAACGCAGGTAGCATCTAGTGCCTCCCCATGGACAGGGGAGGTAATTAGCGGACTTCCCCCTGCGAGGGAACACCTGTGACACCAGGAAGTTGCGTGGGGGCGGCCCTAAACCTCCCCCACACAGTCAGCCGTGTTCCGGAATTCTGAGTGTGGGGAGGTTCCGTCTTCTGTCTGCAGCACCCGGGATCTCCTAGGAGCCCTTCGAGTGTCTTCCCCGAGTCCCTCCCAGTGCGGGCTGCCGGGGAAAGGCGGGGGTTGGGCTGGAAACGCAGGTAGCATCTAGTGCCTCCCCATGGACAGGGGAGGTAATTAGCGGACTTCCCCCTGCCAGGGAACACCTGTGACACCAGGCAGCTGCGTGGAGGGCGGCCCCGAACCTCCCCCACACAGTCAGCCGTGTTCCGGAATTCTGAGTGTGGGGAGGTTCCGTCTTCTGTCTGCAGCACCCGGGATTCTCCTAGGAGCCCTTCGAGTGTGTTCCCCGAGTCCCTCCCAGTGCGGGCGGCCGGGGAAAGGCGGGGGTTGGGCTGGAAACGCAGGTAGCATCTAGTGCCTCCCCATGGACAGGGGAGGTAATTAGCGGACTTCCCCCTGCCAGGGAACACCTGTGACACCAGGAAGTTGCGTGGGGGCGGCCCTAAACCTCACCCACACAGTCAGCCGTGTTCCGGAATTCTGAGTGTGGGGAGGTTCCGTCTTCTGTCTGCAGCACCCGGGATCTCCTAGGAGCCCTTCGAGTGTCTTCCCCGAGTCCCTCCCAGTGCGGGCTGCCGGGGAAAGCGGGGGTTGGGCTGGAAAAGCAGGTAGCATCTAGTGCTTCCCCCTGGACAGGGAGGTAATAGCGGACTTCCCCCCTGCCAGGGAACCCTGTGACACCAGGCAGCTGCGTGGAGGGCGGCCCCGAACATCCCCCACACAGTCACACGTGTTCCGGAATTCTGAGTGTGGGGAGGTTCCGTCTTCTGTCTGCCAGCACCCGGGATCTCCAGGAGCCCTCGAGTGTCTTCCCCGAGTCCCTCCCAGTGCGGGCTGCCGGGGAAAGGCGGGGGTTGGGCTGGAAACGCAGGTAGCATCTAGTGCCTCCTCATGGACAGCGGGGTATTTAGCGGACTTCCCCTGCGAGGGAGC
>NC_045729.1:67363-93704 GCF_009834535.1 Camelus ferus
GAACAGATCCAATGTGGCATCAGATTGTTCTCGATTACAGTTTTAGTTAGGGGAAATTTTGCAGTAGAAAATCCCCTCAGTTGTTTTCCTTGCTTTGCCTGAGATCTGTTTGTTGGCTTGTGGTCTCATGGTGTCAAAACCGTATGTTCAGATGAATACTATTAAAATCATATGGTGCAGAAAATATATCTGTTCTGTTTTCAAAAAATGACTGAAACACTTTATCTTTGTTTATTCCTATACAATTTGGATTGAATCTATTCTCGAGTTTCTTTTCCTTCAAACCAGTTTTTACTGGATGGTTTAAAGCCCAATTAAAGAATTTTGGAGAAGGCTCATGTAATGCATAAGAGCTTTACATCCGAATTTAAGACTGACAGATATTTATACTTTTAATCAAGGAACAAATAAACTTTGTTAGTCGATCATTTATGATGTTTTTAATTTTGTCCATGTAATCTTTTGAATGTTGAGAGCCTTAGACACTTGATCTAACAAAACAGGTATCATTGCTTGACTGTGTGAAGTAAAGAATCCCAGTAGAGTTTCCTGCAACTATATTTTATTAAAAATAATAAAGAATTCTTGCTCTCTAATAAAGCAACAGACAGAAGCACACACTGAGTGTTTAAAATAAATCAGACTATGGGTTAAGTTATCTAAAGGAGTCAAGATATTATAGGGAAAAAAATATGAACTTGAAGGAAAATACATGTTGTGCATTTAATATCTTATTTTTAACAACAAAATGATAAAAAAAAAACCGCAATTTTTAAATCACTTATCTGCAAGGGGTTATACAAAGCCAACTTATTTTCATAAGTGTTACATAAACAAAAGGGCTATCTAAATCTACATTATTAAAGATTAAATTATACCAAATAGATCTCCAAGGTTGATTGATTTTCATGATATTTATAATTTTTGAAATTCTGTATTGCATATAACATATCCAAGCAGCTCTTCAGTTATCCACAGTACCCTAGTCTACAGTTATTCTTACTGTACTTAAAAAATGTAATAGGCAAGGTACAGGCCTTTGCTTTTGAACTGCCAGTGGAATTCTGGATATTCCCTTAGGTTAAAGACCAAAAGCAAACTATTTTACCTTAAAGCAGTTGCTCAAAGAATTTAAGAGATTCATTATATATATCCAGTTACAGGAAACAATTAAATTTTCTGAACTTTAAAAAAGAGAAATCTACTGCTGAAAATGAAATTCTGTCATGTCTGCTGACCACAACTATAAAGTCTCTAAATTAGTGCTCCCTTTACTGTTTTCCCACCAGCATAGGTAATGACCACCGCTTTCACATTCCCTTTATACTAGATGAACGAACGCCTCTACACATGTTCAATTCTGAGAGTTGAATGTGTATGAAAGCCGTCAATCACCTAGCTTGTTGATAACACACAGTTATTTTTCAGTGGGAAAATACATTACATACATATACATGGGGAGGTACTAGCTCTAACTGTGTTTTACACTGAAAACTGCATGAACTTCAAACCAGCACTAGGAAACATACTTAGAAATTACAGTGTTTCTAATGCTATCCATTCCCTTTATGCTAGATGAACGAACGCCTCTACACATGACCAAATCTGAGAGTTGAATGTCTGTGAAAGCCATGAATTAACTAGCTTGCTGGGAACAGTTTCTTCTCAGTGGAAAAATACACTATATATATATATATATGGCGAGATACTAGGTCTGAACGGTTTTACAGAGAAAACTGCATGAACTTAAAACCGGCATTAGGAACCAGTCAGAGAAACCAGAGTAAGTGTTTCTAGAGCTACCTAATCTATTTATGCAACATGAACAAACGTCTCGCCAAATGCTCAATTCTGAAGTTTAAGTGTGTGTGAAAGCCGTCAATAACTTAGCTTGTTGGGAACACACAATTTCTTCTCAGTGGGAAACTACATTACATGCATATATATGGGAAGGTAATATTTCCAAGTCGATTTTACAGTGAAAACTGCATGAACTTCAAACCGGCACTAGGAAAGAAACTGAGAAACTAGAGTAAGTGTTTCTACTGCAACTAATTCCCGTTATGCTAGATGAACGAACGCATCTCCACATGCTCAGTTCTGAGAGTGAATTCGTGAGAAAGCCATATATCACTTAGCTTGTAGGGAACACACAGTTTCTTTTGAGTGGGGAGCTACACTACGTATATACATATATGGGGAGGTACTATATCCAACAAGGTTTTACTCTGAAAATGTAATGAACTTAAAACCGGCACTGGGAAACATACGGAGAAACCAGATAAGTGTTTCAACTGCAACCTATTCCCTTCATCCTAGATGAACTAACTCCTCACCCCATGCTCAGTTCTGAGAGTTGAATCTGTGTGAAAGCTGTCTATCACTTAGCTTGTAGGGAAAACATATTATCTTTAACGTGGGGAACTAAACTACATACATATTTATGGGGAGGTACACGTACCAAATCCGTTTTACAATGAAAACGGAATGAACTTCAAACGGGCCCTAGGAAACATAATGAGAAACCAGAGTAAATGTTTCTATTGCTAACTATTCTATTTATGCAGGATGAACGAAAGTCTGTACACATGCTCAATTCTGAGAGTTAAGGGTGTGTAAAAGCCGTCAATCACCTAACATTTTGGGAACACAGATTCTTTTCAGTGGGAAAAAATCTAAAAACATATATATGGAGAGTTACTAGTTCCAACTCGGTTTTACAGTCAAAAGTGCATGAACTTCAAACCCCTAATAGGAAACATACTGAGAAACCAAAGTAAGTGTTTCTACTGAAAATATTCCATTTATGCTAGATGAAAGAACGCCAACCCACATGCTCAGTTCTGCATGTTGAATCTGTGCAAAAGCCATGTATCAGTTAGCTTGTAGGGAAAACATATTTTCTTTAAAGTGGGGAAATACACTACATACATATACATGGGGAGGTAGAGTTCCATCTTGCTTTTACAGTGAAAATGGAATGAACTTCAAATCGGAACTAGGAAACATACTGAGAAACCAGAGTATTGGATTCTACTGCAAAACATTCCCTTTAGGCTAGATGAACAAACGCCTCTCCACATGCTGAGTTCTGAGGGTTGAATGCGTGCAAAAGCCGTCTATCACTTAGCATTCAGGGACACACAGTTTCTTTTCAGTGGGGAACTACACTACTTATGTATATACGGGGAGGTACTAGCTTCAACTCGGTTTTACAGTGGAAACTGCATAAATTTCAACCCGGCACTAGAATAATACTGAGAAACCAGATAAGTGTTTCTACTGCAATCCATTACCTTCATCCTAGATGAATGAACATCTCTCCTCATGCTCAGTTCTGAAAGATGAAAGTGGCAAAAGCCATCTATCACTTAGCTTCTAGGGAACACACAGTTTCTTTTGAGTCGGGAACTACAAACCACATATATATATGGGAGGTACAAGCTCCAACAAGACTTTACAGTGAAAATTGCATGAACTTCAATACGGCACTAGGAAGCATAAGGAGAAACCAGAGTAACTGTTTCAATTGAAACCCATTCCCTTTATGCTTGATGAAAGAATGACTCCCACATACTCAATTCTGAGAAGTAAGTGTGTTTGTAAGCCATGAATCACCTAACTTGCAGAGAACACAGAGTGTCTTTTCAGTGGGAAATTACACTGCATACATATATATAGGGAGGTACTAGCTGCAACTCGGTGTTACAGTGAAAAGAGCATGAACTTCAAACTGGCACAAGGAAATATCCTGAGAATCCAGAGTAACTGTTTCTACTGCAAACCATTCCCTTTAAGTTAGATGGACTAACGTCTCTCCACATGCTCAATTCTGAGAGATAAGTGTGTGTGAAAGCATTCTATCACCTAGCTTGTTGGGAACACACAACTTATTTTAAGTGGGAAACAATACTACATACATATATATGGGGAGATACTAGTTCCAACCCTGTTTTACAATGTAAACTGGACCAACTTCAAACCGATATTTGGAAACATACTGAGAAACCAGATAAGTGTTTCTACTGCAAACCATTCCCTTTATGCGAGATGAACGAACGCCTCTCAACATCCTATGCTGTGAGATTTGAATGTGTGCAAAAGTCATCTATGAGTCAGCATATAAGGAATAGACAGTTTCGATTGAGGGGGTAAATACAGTACAAAGAAATAAATGGGGAGGTACTAGGTTCAACTCTGTTTTACAGGAAAACTGCATGAACTACAAACCGGCACTAGGAAACACAGTGAGAAACTAGAGTAAGTGTTTCAATTGAAACCCATTCCCTTTATGCTTGATGAACAATCGTCTCTCCACATGCTCAATTCTGAGAGTTAAGTGTGGGTAAAAACCGTCAATCACCGAGCTTATAAAAGCTCACAGATGCTTATCAGTTTGAAACAACAGTACATACATATATATATGGAGGTACTACCTCCAACTCAGTTTTACAGTGAAAATTGCATGACCGTCAAACCGGCACTAGGAAACATACTGAGAAACAAGAGTAAGAGTTTCTACTGCAAACCATTCCCTTTGTGCTAGATGAACGAACGTCTCTGCACATGCTCAATTCTGAGAGATAAGTGTGTGTGAAAGCGGTCATTCCATTAGCTTGTTGGGAACACACAAATACTTTTCAATGGTATACTACATTACATACATATATATGGGGAGGTACTTGCTCCAACTCGGTATTACAGTGAAAACTGCATGAACTTCAAACTGGCTCTAGGAAACATACCCAGAAACCAGAGTAAGTGTTCCTAAAGCAACACATTCATTTATGCTAGATGAACGAGCGTCTCTCCACATGCTCAATTCTGAGAGTTAGTTGTGTGTCAAAACAGTCAATCACCTAGTTTGTTGGAACACAGTTTCTTATCAATGGTAAACTTACACTACCTTCCTGTATAACAGGAGGTTCTATCTCCAAATCGCTTTTACAGTGAAAAATGCATGAAATTCCAACCGGCACGAGGAAACATACTGAGAAAGCAGAATAAGTGTTTCTACTGCAAAACATTCCATTTATGGAAGATGAACGAATACCTCTCCACATGCTCAGTACTGCGTGTTGAATGTGTGCAATAGCCATCCATCATTTAGCTTGTACGGAAAACACAATTTTTTCAGAGTGTGGCACTACACTACATAAATATATATGGGCAGGTAGAGTTCCATCTCGGTTTTACATTCAAAACGGCATAAACTTCAAACCGGCACTAGGAAACATAGTGAGAAAACAGAGTATGGGTTTATACAGCAAACCATTGCATTTATGTTAGATGAACGAACGTGTCTCCACATGCTCAGTTCTGGGAGTTAAGTGACTGTGATATCCCTCAATCATTTAACTTGTTGGGAACACACAAATTCTTTTCTGTGGGAAGATACCCTACATACATATGTATGGGGAGGTACTAGCTCCAACTTGGTTTTAGAGAGAAAACTGCATGAAGTTCAAAACGGCACTAGGAAACATAATGAGAAACCAGGGTAATTGTTACTACTGCAACACAATCCCTTTATGTTAGATGAGCGAACATCAGAAAACATGCACAAATCTGAGATTTAAGTGTGTGTGAAAGCCGTCAATCACCAAGATTTTTGGGAAAACAGAGTTACTTATTATTGGATAACTACACAAAATACAGTTATATGGGGAGGTACTAGCTCCAAATATATTTTACAGCGAAAACTGCATGAACCTCAAACCGGCACATGGAAACATACTGAGAGGCCAGAGTAAGTAGTGCAGTATCCCACTGAAAAAATCTGTGTGTTCCCAACAAGCAAGGTATTTCACCAGATTCACACACACTTACCTCTCAGAACTGAGCATGTGGAGAGACGTTCATTCATTTAGCATAAAGGGAATGGTATCAGAAGAAACTGTTACTCTGTATTCTCAGTAAGATTCCTAGTGCCGGTTAGAAGTTCATACAGATTTCACAGTAAATCGAGTTTAAGCAAGTACATCCCCATATATATGTATGTTGTGTAGTTTGAAATTTAAAACAATATTTGTGTTCCCAAAAGCTAGGTGAAGGACGGCTTTCACACACACTTATCTCTCAGAACTGAGCAACTGGAGAGACGTTCGTTCATCTAGCACAAAGGGAATAGGTTGCAGGAGAAACACTTACTCAGGTTTCTCACTCTGTTTCCTACTGCCTGTTGGGATTTCCTTCAGTTTTCACTGTAAAATAAATTTGGAGCTAGTACCTCCCTATATATATATATATGTAGTGTAGTTCCCATCTGAACAAAAACTTTCTGTTCCCAACAAGCTATGTGAAGAACAGTTTTCACAAACAGTTATCTCTCAGAACTGAGCATGTGGAGAGACGTTCGTTCATTAGCACAAAGAGATCATTTTCCCGGTGAAACACGTACTTTGGTTTGTAAGTCTGTTTCCAAGTGCTGGTTTGAAGTTCCTGCAGTTTTCACTTTAAAACCGGGTTGGAGCTAGTACCTCCCCATTTTTATGTATGTAGTGCAATTTAAAACTGTAAAGAAACTTTGTATTACCAACAAGCTAGTTGAAGAACGGCTTTCACACACACAAATCTCTCAGAAATGAGCATGTGGAGAGACGTTCTTTCATCTAGCACAAATGGAACGGTTTGCAGTAGAAACTTTTACTCTGGATTCTCAGTCGGTTTCCTAGTGTCGGTTTGAAGATCCTGCAGTTTGCACTGTAAATCCGCGTTACAGCTTGTACATCACGATGTATATGTATGTAGTGTACTTTGCAAATGAAAAGAAACTTTGTGTTCCCAACAAGCTAGGTGAAGGACGGCTTTCACACACAAACATCTCTCAGAACTGAGTTCGTGGAGAGACGTTCGTTCATCTAGCAAAAAGGGAAAGGGTTGCAGGAGAAACAATTACTTGTTTCTCAGTCTGATACCAAGTGTCAATTTGACGTTCCTGAAGTTTTCAATGTAAAACCGAGTTGGAGCTACTACCTCCCCATATATATTTATGCAGTGTAGTTTGAAAGTTAAAAGGAACTATGTGTTCCCGACAAGCTAGGCGAAGAACGGCTTTCACACACACTTATCTCTCAGAACTGAGCATGTGGAGAGACGTTCGTTCATCTAGAAATTAAACATAACGGGTAACAAGAGACACACTTTCTCTGGATTCTCAGTTGTTTCCTACAGCAGATTTGAAGTTCCTGCAGTTTTCATTGTAAAACCGAGTTGGAGCTAATACCTCACAATATATATGTATGTAGTGTAGCTTCCAACTGAAAAGAAAATTTGTGTTTCCAAGGGGGTATGTGAAGGACGGATTTCACACACACTTACCTCTCAGAACAGAGCATGTGGTGAGACTTTCTTTCATGCAGCAAAATGGGAACGTGTTGCAGGAGAAATACTTACTCTGGATTCTCAGACTGTTTCCTAGTGCCGGTTTGAATTTATTGCATTTTTCACACTAATACCGGGTTGGAGGTAGAATATCCCGATGTATATGTATATAGTGTAGTTTACAAATGAAAAGAAAGTTTGTTTTCCCAACAAAATAGATGAAGGACGGTTTCAAAGACACTTATCTCTAAGAACTGAGCATGTGGAGAGAATTTCGTTTATCAAGCTCAAAGGGAACGGGTTGTAGTTATACCTTTCCTGTGGTTTCTGTGTCTGTTTCCTTGTGAACGTTTGAAATTCCTGAAAATATCACTGTAAAACCGAGTTGTAACTAGTACCTCCCCATATATATGTACGTAATTCAGTTTGCAATTGAAAAGAAACTTTGTATTCCCAAAAAGCTAGGGGAAGTTTGGCTTTCACACACACTTTTCTCTCAGAAATGAGCATGTGGAGAGACGTTCGTTCATCTAGCACAAAAGGAACAGGTTGCTGGAGAAACACTTACCATGTTTTCTCAGTCTGTTTCCTAGTGCCGGCTTGAAGTTCCTGCAGTTTTCTGTGTAAAACCAAGTTGGAGCTAGCACCTCCCCATATATATGTATGGATTGTAAATTGCAACTGAAAAGGAACTTTGTGTTCCCAACAAGCTAGGTGAAGAATGGCTTTCACACACACTTATCTCTCAAAACTGAGCATGTTGAGAGACGTTCGTTCATCTAGCACATAGGGAACGGTTTGCAGGAGAAACACTTACTCTAGTTTTTCATTCGGTTTCCTAGTGCCAGTTTGAAGATTCTGCAGTTTTCACTGTAAAACAGATTTGGAGCTAGATCCTACCCATATATATATATATGTAGGGTAGTTTCCAACTGAAAAGAAACTTATGGTTCCCAACAAGCTATGTGAAAGACGGCTTTCACATACACTTATCTCTCAGACCTGATCATGTGGAGAGACTTTCGTTCATCAAGCGCAAAGAAAGGGTTTGCAGGAGAAACAATTCCTCTGGATTCTCAGAGTGTTTCCTAGTGCAAAGTTGATGTACCTGCAGTTTTATCTGTAAAACCGAGTAGGAGCTAGTACCACCCCGTATATATGTATGTAATGTAGTTTCCTAATGAAAAGAAATTTCGTGTTTCCAAAATGCTGGGTGAAGGACGGCTTTCACACACAAATATTTCTGAGAACTTAGCATGTGGAGAAAAGTTCGATCATGTAACACAAATGGAACTAGTTGCAGGAGAAACACAAATTTTGGTTTCTCAGTCTGTTTCCTAGTGCCGGTTTGAAGTTCCTGTAGTTTCCACTGTAAATTCAGGTTGGAGAATGTACTTCCCTTTATATATTTATGTAGTGCGGTTTCCTACTGATAAGAAACTATGTGTTCCCAACAAGCTGGGAAAAGGACGGCTTTCACTCACACTTATCTCTCAATTCTGACCATGCAGAGAGACTTTCGTTCATCTAGCGCAGAGAAAAAGGGCTGCAGGATAAACACTTACTCTGGATTCGCAGTCTGTTTCCTACTGCCGGTTTGATTTTCCTGCAGTTTTCACTGTAAAATCGTTTTGGAGCTAGTACCTACCCATATGTAAGTATGAAGTGTAGTTTCCAACTTAAAAGAAACTTTGTGTTCCCAACAGGCTAGTTGAAAAATGGCTTTCACACACAATTATTTCTCAGAACTGAGCATGTGGAGAGACGCTTGATCATGTAGCACGAAGGGATCGGCTTGCAAGTGTAACAATTTCTCTGGTTTCTTAGTTTGTTTCCTAGTGCCGGTTTGAAGTTCCTGCAGTTTTCACAGTAAAACCGTTTTGGAGCTAGTACCTACCCATCTGTATGTATGTATTGTAGTTTACTACTGAAAATAAACTTTTTGTTCCCTTCAAGCTAGGTGAAGTACGACATTCACACACATTTATCTCTAAGAATTGAGCATGTGGAGAGACGTTCGTTCATGTAACCCAAAGGGAACGGGATGCAGGAGAATCAGTTACTGTGGTTTCTCAGTCTGTTTCCCACTGCCGGTTTGAAGTTCCTGCAGTTTTCACTGTAAAACCGTTTTGGAGCTAGTACTTCCCCTTATATATATATATGTAGTGTAGTTCCCAACTGAAAAAAACTTTGTTTTCCCTGCAAGCTAGGTGAAGTACGACTTTCACACACACTTATCTCTCAAAAGTGGGCATGTGGAGATACGTTAGTTCATCTATCTCAAATGGAACGCATTGCAGGAGAAACTCTTACTCTGGTTTCTCAGTCTGTTTCCTTGTGCCTGTTTGAAGTTACTGCAGTTTTCACTGTTAACTCGTGTTATAGCTAGTTCCTCCCCATATATATTTATGTAGTGTAGTTTCCAACTGAAAGGAATCTTTGTGATCCCAACAAGCTAGTTGAAGTACGGCTTTCACACATACTTATCTCTCAGAACGTTTAATGTGGAGAGACGTGCGTTCATCTAGCATAAAATGTGTGGGTTGCAGAAGAAACACTTACTCTGTTTTCTCAAACTGATTCATACTGCTGGTTTGATGTTCCTGCTGTTGTCACTGTATAACAGAGTTGGAGCTTGTAGCTCCTCATATATATTTAAGAAGTGTAGTTTTGAAGTGAAAAGAAATTTTGTGTTCCCAATAAACTAGGTGAAAAACGGCTTTAACACACAGTTATGTCTTGAATTTTAGCATTTGGAGAGACTATCGTACATCTAGCATAATTGGAATGGGTTGCATTTAAAACACTTAGTTTATTTTCTCAGAAGGCATCTTAGTGCCAGTTTCAAGTTCATGCAGATTTCACTGTTAAACATATTTGGAGCTAGTACCTCCCTTATTAAATATATGTAGTGTTTTTCCCAACTGAAAAGAAATTTAGTGTTCCCAAGAAGCTAGGTGAAAAGCGGCTTTCACACACAGTTATCTCTTAGACCTGAGCATGGTGAGAGACTATCGTTCATCTAACAGAAAAGGAATGGTTTGCAGTAGAAAAACTTACTCTGCTTTCTCAGTATGTTTCCTAATGCCGGTTTGAAGTTCATGCAATTTTCAGTGTAAAACCGATCTGGAGCTAGTACCTCCCCGTATATATGTATGTCGTGTTTTATCCCATTGAAATTATACTGTTTGTTCCCAACAAGCTAGGTGACTGTAGTCTTTGACACACACTTAAATCTCAGAGTGAGGATGTGGAGAGACGTTAGTTCATCTAGCTTAAAAGGAATGGGTTGCAGTTGAAACCCTTACCCTGGTTTCTCAGACTTTTCCCTAGTTTCGTTTTGATGTTCATACTTTTTCCACTGTAAAACCGAGTTGGAGCTTGTACCTCCAGATATATATGTATGTAGTGTAGTTTCCAACTGAAAAGAAAGTGTGTGTTCCCAACAAGCTAGGTGATTTACGGCTTTCATACACACTTTGCTCTCAGAATTCGAGCATGTGGAGAGACGTTCGTTCATCTAGCTTAAATGGAATGTGTTGCAGTCGAAACACTTACTCTGGTTTCTCAGTATGTTTCCTAGTACCGGTTTGAATTTCATGAATTTTCACTGTGATACCGTATTGGAGTTATTACTTCCCCATACATATTTATGTAGTTTATTCCCCCCCTCTTAATAATTGTGTGTTCCCAACATGATAGGTGATTTACCGATTACTCGCACATTCAACTTGCAGAATTGAACATGTTGAGACGCGTTCTTTAATGTAGCACAAAGTGAATGAAATGTCATTGAAAGTCTTACTGTGATTTCTCAGTATGTTTCTTAATGCCACTTTGAAATTAATGCAGTTTTCTTTGTGAATCTTCATTGGAGCTTGTACCTCCCCATATATATTTATGTAATATTGTTTCCCATTGTAAAGTAACTTTGTGTTCTTAAAAATCTTTATGATTGACGGCTTTCACACACATTCAACACTCAGTATTGAGCATGTGGACAAGCGTTCATTCATCTAGCAAATAGGGAATGTGAAAATGATCATCATGACCTGTGCTTGTAGGAAAAAAATAAAGGGAACACTAATTTAAAGCCTTTATAGTTGTGGTCAGCAGACATGACAGAATTTCATTTTCAGCAGTAGATTTCTTTTTTTTAAGCTTCAGAAAACTTGTCTTTCTTATAACTGCATATAGATAGTGAATGTCTTAAAGTCTTTGAGCAACTGCTTTAAATTAGAATAGTTACTTTGCTTTTCATCTTTAACCTAAGGGAATATCCAGAAGTCCAGTGGCAGTTCAAAAGCAAGGGACTGAACCTTGCTTATTACATTTTTTAAGTTGAGTAGGAATAACTGTAGACAAGAGTATTGAGGTAAAGTCAAGAGCTGCTTGGATATGTTATATGTAAGTTATATTTTCAAAAATTATAAATATCATGAAAATCAATCAATCTTGGAAATATATTTGGTATATTTTATTGTTTAATAATGTAGATTTGGATAGCCCACTTTTATGTAAAAATTATGAATATAACTTGGAAATATATAACTACCTTTTCAATAAATGATTTAAAAATTGGGTTTTTTTTTTTTTTTATCAATTGCTTCTTAGAAATATGGTCTTAATTGAACAATGTTTATTTTCCATCAAGTTCATATATTTTTCTCTATACTATCTTGACTTGTTTAGATAAGTTTTCCCATAGTCTGATTTATTTTAAACACTCAGTATGTGCTTCTGTCCGTTGCTTTATTAGAGAGCAAGAATTCTTTATTATTTTTAATAAAATATAGTTGCAGGAAACTCTACTGGGATTCTTTACTTCACACAGTCAAGCAATGATACCTGTTTTGTTAGATCAAGTGTCTAAGGCTCTCAACATTCAAAAGATTACATGGACAAAATTAAAAACATCATAAATGATCGACTAACAAAGTTTATTTTGTTCCTTGATTAAAAGTATAAATATCTGTCAGTCTTAAATTCGGATGTAAAGCTCTTATGCATTACATGAGCCTTCTCCAAAATTCTTTAATTTGGGCTTTAAACCATCCAGTAAAAAACTGGTTTGAAGGAAAAAGAAACTCGAGAATAGATTCAATCCAAATTGTATAGGAATAAACAAAGATAAGTGTTTCAGTCATTTTTTGAAACAGAACAGATATATTTTCTGCACCATATGATTTTAATAGTATTCATCTGAACATACGGTTTTGACACCATGAGACCACAAGCCAACAAACAAGATCTCAGGCAAAGCAAGGAAAACAACTGAGGGGATTTTCTACTGCAAAATTTCCCCTAACTAAAACTGTAATCGAGAACAAATCTGATGCCACATTGGATCTGTTCCTTCAGCCTGAAGCACTGTGCCCTGTTTTCCAGGCTTAATCTTGCTGGCTCTGCACCTTTTGTAAAACAACGTTGCCTTTAGCCTAAAACCTACAGGAAAGCCTATTCTTAGGGCTCTGACCTTTAAGGATGTTAGCACTTCTGCACTTACGCAGAGATGGCAAGTTGCAAAATAGAGAATAGCCTTTGTTTTGTTGGAGATTTACAGGGACATCACAGTCTGACCCACGTGGACGGCTGCAAGAACAAAGAATGCCTGCCGCAAGAAGTTTGCACAACCAACCCCACCCCCTCCCCTTTTTAGTTTAAAAGGAGCCTGAATTCTGACTTGGGCAAGATGATTCTCCAGGACATTAGTCCCCCATCTTCTTGGTCTGACAGCTTTCTGAATAAAGTTACTACTCCTTGCCCCAAAACCTTGTCTCCTGATTTATATTTTTATCACTGCTGTGCAGTGTGCAGAACAAGTTTGGCCTCGGTAACAGAACCAGCTTTGTCATTCCCTCTGATGTGAAATCTCCCTGGGTGTACACGTGCTTGCCTGGTGGTGGTGGTAGGCAAAAAGATTTCATTTCTCCTGTTTTCAATAGGCTAAAATTTCCTGCTATTTAAGTCAACTCTAGACTTTTACAGAATCACCTGCAGATGGGTTTCAGGAAGCTACAAAAATTCCAACAATGAAAACAATTCTGTTGTCTCCAGACAAGATAATTTTCCTCAAAACAGCAGCTCTGAGACACACTTCAGGAGTACAGATAGATGCAGTGTTCTTCATTTCCCATGCTGTTCTGACACAATTTTCCACTTATATCAAAGTAAATTAAAATCGGTCTTCAATAGCAGATGCTCTGGCATGATACAACAATGTCAATTCCACTTATTTATTGAGCCAGAGCAGCTTTAGAATAAATGACTTTATACCAAACTCCTGCTTGATATCCTGTCTTCTCCCTGGTGGCTAATTCCTTCTTCTTTTTCCTAAAAGTTCTCCTGTTATGGGAAATTAGACTTTACTGTGCACATTCAATTGGGAAGGCTCAAATTAAATATGTGAGGGGGTGACATGCATGTTTAATTCATAATTATACATATGTATAAGCACACAGGACCTGTGTCATGGAAGACATCACTTCCTAATGTTGGCAAGAAGATGGTCTATAGTTCAGTCAATGATCTAAAAGCAGTTTTCTAGGATATAATAAAGCAATGCTTGAGTTATAAGAGAGAACAACCCCTGGATATGAATCAGTGGCAGCAATCAGTGGGTGCACATTAGTGCACGCACACGCCCATGCACACGGAGCAGCCTTGGAGACACTCCATCTGTGCTGATGGAGCAAAGTCATGCTGGGGAGATGAGGAAAAGTGCCTAATACAATCAAACCAGGACACCTGAGTAATGGGGAATAGGAGTCAATTGAATTTTCTGGTTAGCTGAAGGTCAAACAAAAACACTTTTAGTTTCAAACGTCATTGCTAAAAGTTTTCTTAAAGCACAGGAGCCTGTTTTTCTGCCTTGCTTAGTGTCATATGGCGTATTAAACATGACAGATTCGTACTTCTCTGACTGTGGAACGGGAAAGGCTTTGCTGCCATATTCTGAACATTAGTCTATGATTTGCAGCACAGTGGATACTGAATATGGGGCAATTTGAGTGAATGGGAATGGACATAACCTAGCAGTCATTGACTGTGTGTGATTTGCAGGCTTTCTCCAAAAAGTAGGGGTAGCAAGCAAATCAGATAAAGTGAGGGTTCTTGGGGTGGGGAGTTGGGTGCGCTGAAAGCTGTGTGGTCCCATGTAGCTTGTTTTACTGTGTAAAATTGTGACTATGATTCAGACAGTGACACATTGTCAAATTATTGTGCCTGTAGCTTTGATACCTGGCCAAGTCTGTGCAGCCAATTTTATTGATGGTGCATAATGAAGATAACTAACATTCCCTGAGGACCAGGTTGTGTGACTTCCATGCATTGACTCACTGAATTCCCTAAGCACCCTTTGTGGTACATAACAGTCTTAAAATATGCAGCAGGGAATTATTCTGTTTGCAGGTGATAAAATGAAGCTCTGAACTGTTGAAGCCTGGCCCGATATCTTGCAGAAGTGATGACGCCATCCTGGGAGCAGATCTCGGGCCAGGCTACAGAACCTGAAGCACCCAGCAAGTCCCCGCACCGAGGAACCTGGCCCACAGCCACTGTCAGGCCCTGTTCTGTTTCTATGAGTGTTCATGTGAAAGTGTCAGGTTCTCAGGATCAATGAGACTTGATTAAGAAATTCAAACTGGGATAGCCTTTTGTTGGGGACTGTAACCTGGGAGTGAAACTGGCAATGAAGTAAGGGAGGAAACAGCCCTGGTTGTAAGAATATTTCTAGGGAAGAAAGTTCCCTGATGGGCTGGCATGGGAATTGCTGTGGTTGTGAGCCCCCTGTTGCCCTGTGGGTTTGTGGGCAGGGAAGGGGAGAGACTGTTCAGACTGGTCATAGTCAATACAGTTTGTAAACAGCTGAGTTCTGTTCCCTCACAGCTCAGACACATGCAGGACATCAGGATGCTTAGCTAATGACCAACAGTGGGTAGCAAAGGCCAAGAGTAGTGTGGGGAGGAGGGAGGGGGCCACCTTCTGGAAGAACCACTGCCCCAGGGGACCAGGAAGGTAATGAATGATTGGGGATGCACAAAAGGTTTCTTTGGCCTCATCAGGTGGTTCCTACTTTAAACTGATAGTCTGGACTATATGGTCAAATACGGTGGAATGACTGCTCTTATTTTAGGTTCTACAAACTCTTAAACAGATAGATTTTTATATCCATTATACAAGCACTGCTGGGTGTCATTTATAGTCTTGTGAGGATCAAAAGAGTGAGTACTTATTAATGCTATTACCACACTTGTACTGAATTAACTCTTCAGCAAGAGTATAATGGCCACGCTTCTTAACAACTGCCCCTGTAAGAGCTCTTGTAAGTCACAAATAATTATTATAAAAATAATAACAATTACAGCTACAACAGCTATGTTGTTTATAACGATGATAGTGTTAGCATCTCCCACTCATATTAAACAATACCGAAAACTGGATTCCTTAGGAAGCAACGCCAATGCATGTTTGGACTTTTCCAATTCTTCACCGCATGAAGCCTTATTACACACATGGGTCCACCACATCCAGAAATGCTGTTCCTTGTATGGTGGGCTGCCACACTGCGATGTCCTGGGCTTTTCCTGGCACCATGCGTCTATACTGGGTAGTCAAGTTTCCACGTACCCACTATGATTTCCCATATATTGTTCTCCAGTACCAACAGAGGGTCCACTTGAAAGAGGCCACAGATAAGTTGGTGAACCCAAACTGAATACCTGTTGAAAGAATGGACACAAAACATGGAGTGGTGGATGGATGGAAGGACAACATCAATTCGTTTACTCCTGTAAATGAGAGGGGCAAATGATGAACTAATTCCCAAAGAGAATAGACACTCATGGTAATAATAATATTCAACAGTGAAAGAATCTAAACAAAAGGCAAATATAAAATCCATCGGAAGAAGACTAATTACAACCTGTTTCTTTCACGTATATAACCTTAGTAGGAGTAACATGCTTAAAAATCTTCAACCAACCATAGTTATTTGCTGGTAATAAACTTGGGAATCTTGAGGCATATTATTCACTCTCGGTGTTGAAATAATACAATCTTGGGAGATGGTTTGTAATTGAGGATTAAAAAAAGAATGTTGTGGATGTATCTAACAATTTAAATAGAAATAAAAATGTACCTTTTGGAAAGCTATGCATAGAGAATGTTGGAGGAAATACACTGAATATAGGCAAGTGAGCAAGCTCCCTTGAGTCTCGGAAGGTGAGTGCAGCACATTCAGAGGGTCTATGAAGTTACTACGAGTCACAGAAAGGTATGCAATTAAAGTGTCTTCCTAAGCAAAATATCCTTCTTCAGGAATTTTTATCTTGATGTTTCTATGGTCTGTGT
This sequence comes from Camelus ferus, assembly GCF_009834535.1. Taxonomy (NCBI): domain Eukaryota; kingdom Metazoa; phylum Chordata; class Mammalia; order Artiodactyla; family Camelidae; genus Camelus; species Camelus ferus. The sequence continues at coordinate 84,038 of NC_045729.1, forward strand.
GGTCACAGGAAGTCAAAGTTATGGTGGTGGCTTCGAAGTTCTTTCCTCTTTGTCTGTAATTTACAGGGCATTGCTACAGACGGGGCAGCAGAGATCTGTGGTAAGCTCTTCCATAGGGTGGGGGAGCGGTTAGAAATCATAAGGCCAGAGATCTAAAAGATTTTTAGACCCTCCCCTCCTAACTGGCAGACCTTTAAAGTAAACTAGCACAGGTATGTAACTAAGACAGTGGATGAGACGCAAATTTATAGCCCCTTTAGGGTTACTGCTCAGTCAAGGGGTAGGGACCACTCTGGCCAGGAATGGCAAGACCGTGGATGGGGTGGATGGGTAGGAGGAGCTGACATTTGCTTCTGACCTGAGAGGCAGGGTTGTGTTGCAGAAAAGCTGACAGTGCTGGAAAGATGCAGCAGGTCCACAGCCCAAAAGGAGCTGTCATATTCAGGGAGGTCAGAGAGCAAGAACCAGAGTTAGTGACAACACAGGGTCAGCAGCGTGGCAGCAGTGATGTCAGTATCTGTGTCCATAACCCACCTAACCCTACATGAATTCATCTGCCTACAGGGGGCAGGAAAGTAGCAGAAATGTGTGGAGTGTGTGCAGCCACTGGCAAGTTGGCAAGTGGCATCCTAAGGAAACGCACTGCTCACAGTCACCATATTGGAAAGAGGGCCCCACACTGTCAGATCTCCTTCATATTCAAGAGAAGCCAGAAATTAAGACTTTATTAGCAATCAACCCAGTTCAAAACCCAGGAAAGATATCATTTATAATGACAACAAATGCACAGACTATTCAGAAATAAATGAATGATAAACGTTAAAATGATTCTGATAAATGACTTAAAAAAAGAAAAAAAAATGATGATTGAATGAACAGTAGAATGCACCATACTCTTCACTGGGCAGACTCAAATTTGGGGGACATAGAACATTTTTTCTCTAAAATAAATTTAGAATCTGAATGCAAATATAGTTAATAATCCCAAATGGATTTAAGAAAAAAATCTGAAGGGTGATCCTAAAGTTCTTCCAGAAATATACAGAAATCTACAAATAAAATAATGAGGAGGGATGTTTGAATTTGTAGTATTAGGGACATTCTGGAAAAGGATAAAATAGGACAAACTCTAGGAGGTATTAATCTATCATCATGGAAACAGTATAGAAATAGTGCACTAAGGGTATGAATGAAATAGAATACATTTCAAGAATAGACGTGGATATTTATGAGATTTTAGTAATATTAAAAACCTGACACTTCAAATCATTGGATTCAAGTACTGGAGTAATTAGCTAAATCATTGGAAGACCTGGCACAGGGTCCTCACTTTCGACATTAAAATAAATTCCAGATAATTTTTTAATTAAAAAATAAAACACCAGAAATAACCCAACATGATTTAATCTGTTCAGATATTCAAGCGAGAAGAACTTTCTAAAAAGCTTTTGGAACAAAGACCAACAAAAGCAAAGGCCTAGCAACTCAGCAAAGCCAGAAACGCCCACTGTAAAACAAAACTAACCCTCGCCCAAGCCTCTCTCACGGCCCTGTATTGCTCTCTTATACTTTCTACACTTTCTTCTTCCCTTTAAAGTCCAGTTTCTTGGAGAAGTACCTGCACTGAAGACTCCTCAGGGCTCAGAGCCCTGCATCCTCCACGGACCTCACCGCGGCACTGAGACAGGAGTTGCACAGTCTGTGGCTGCGTGTTTCAACCCAGTGGGCATTTTCAGCTCCTGTTTATTTGATTACCAGGTAGCTTTTGCCGTGGACAAATATTTTCCTCTCAGTGGAATTTTCCCCCCCTTAATTTTTGTTTTACTTAAATAAATTTAAAAAGCCCAGGCAGAAAATTGTGTGTGCACATATGCACACACACAGATACACACAGATGTGTTTTTTAAAGGCTACCTAACTATAGTCCTCCTCCGCATTTTCCCCAGGCTTGGCAATTAAAGGTGGGCTTTAGCTCTTGCTTTTTTGCCCCACACACCCCCCCTTTCTCACTATGCTCCTTTTAGTCAGTGTTCAAATCCCTCTTAAGCCAGGTTACAGCCTTCTCTGTGTTGCCTCAACTGGTTTTCTCCCAACTGCTCTGCTATTCTTCTTTCTCTTGGTGGATTTCTCTTCTCCCATTTGCCATGTACATGGCCCTTTTTCCCAGGCCTCGTCTTCAATCCTCCACTTGGCAGGACTGAATCGCCCCCACGGCCTCACCCACAGCTCCTCTGAGCTCCTGACTGGTGAATCCAGCTTAACAATGCAATCAACCCTCAGATGTCCCATAGACACTTTGCACTCAAAATGCCACACACAGAACCATCCCTTCGAAACCAGCTCCTCCCCTTACACTCCCCCTGCAGATCCGCTCTCCGGATGGGTCACTGGAAAGTCACCTCAGCAGCTCTGCGTCCCACCGCCCCGGCCCTGCAGTCCCCTCTGCAGCAGTCACCACTTCTGCCGCCCATGTCTCTCTCCCTCTGCCCAGGGCCTCTCTGCAGGCGTGTGCCACTTGCCTGGGCTACCTGCGGTGGTCCCCAAAATATCCTTTCACCCCAAAATATGGGCCTCCCCCCAAAAATAGTATCTTCCATTCTGCTGCCAGAATAACCAGATCTTTTTCAACGTAAACGTTATGGAATTCTCTTGCTTACAAATATTCCAATATATCCCTGTTTCTTTAAGGATGCATTCAAGTCTAAGCACACAAGGCCCATCGTGACAGAGGCCTTGTGCACGTGATATTCCCTCGTATGGATCCTTTGTTCTAACCCTACTTGTTCTTCAGTCTGGCCAAGCCGCTTCATGCTGTGTACTCTTATATGTCTCTACCTCTGCATGAATTGTCCACTCCCTCTACCACATATTAGAGAGCTAACTTCCTTTCACCTTTCAAGATTCAGTTCAAATATTTCCAGATCTAGGAAGTCCAATGTGTGTTCACCTGCTTAGCAATCCATCAACTACTCGCCATGCCTCACCTGGCCTGGGGAGTGCAGACACCATATTTTACCTGTCTTGGTCTCCCCAGCAATTGATACAGTGTTTGGCACAGCAGGTGCTCAGTGTTTGTTGGATGGATACACGAATGTATCAGTAAAGAGATGAGAGTTCTACAATCCCCCCTAGTTACTCAGCTGTCATTTTAGGAAGTTCATTCTGCGGAGTTAAGGAAATGTCAGTGAAGTTGGTGGGCAGACAGAACAGAGGTGAGGGCGTGGGGGAGTCAGGCCTGGTCCTGGAGAGCGGCAGGAGAGGCGTGGGTGAGAGAGCACTGTAGAGAGAGGGAGTGGAGGGGGCGGGTGCAAGAAGATGTTCAAGAACAACTGATATTAAATGCAGTAAATTAAATGGAGAACTTAATATATGAAAGGAAGATCAAGTTAACACAGCAAGGGTGGAAAAGACAGTACCAGAGACGAAGAGCTCTCACTTCATCACTCACTGCATTTCACTTACGGCACCCGCCCTCTGGGAAGGCAGCGTCAAATCCTTGAGAGACTGGTGTTTGTGCTGTGGGTGCTCTAAGTACAAAACGGTATTTTATGGCTTCCAGATTTTAAGACTGATAGATTATTTCTCTTATGTCCCATGTCTGAGTTCTCAGACAGCAGGATCATTTGCTGGTGTGAGGAGAGCTATTGTGGTTAACAACTCAGGGTTACTCTAATAATCTCAAAGGACAGTGGGGAATTCACTAAAACAAATAAAAGAGAAATTTCACTCAGAAAAAAACATGTGCCATATAGAACCTTGTGGGGATCTTGTGGGCAATATTACCGCCAACTCATCTAACAGTTTTATGTGAGTGCGTTGAAACTCCAAGCTCAAGTCACTTAAACATGTATGAGAACCAGGGTCCAGGCTGTGGTGCTCCAGACATGGACGGGAAGGTGAAAAGCCTGACTACTGCCTCCGACAGGATCAGTCCAGCCGGGGAGCACAATGGACATGGACACGATCACGCACCATCAAGACAAGAATCAAGTGCAATTCATGCCTAGAGAGGAGAGCAGAAAATCTCTAAAACGTGGAAGGGTTCCTGCCAAGGCTTGGCAAGACTCCTTCCAGGCAGAAAATCAGAGAAAGGTATTTCAGGCCAAGGAGACTAGGGTTGGTGCCTGGGTGCGAGGCCTACCGAAGCACGGGTGGAGTGCTCCAGGGTCATCTGTCAGAAACTGTTCCCCTTCAGCAGCTAAGAGGCATAACTAAAGAGGCATGTGGGGTGTCATTAATGATCATGGGGAAAACTGAGAGGAGGAAACTGAGGTCAGGAGATCAGCACCAAAGGCATTTTATTTTAGAGGAACCAAAATAATTCAAAAAGCACTTGGAAATTCTATCTCCCATGAACGAAAAGAACACAAAATAAGTTTCAATCCAGCATTGAATACAGAATAACAGACTGCCTACTCTCAGAAATGGATTGAATTTTCTAATTCATTAGGGATTATTTAGAGAAGAGGAAAATGAATAAATCTGAAAAATCTCTCTAGAATAGCTGTTTCTCCATCCTGTTCTGTAGGGTAGGGGGAGGCTGAATTATTTAATTGGTATATTAATGAGACTATAAAGTTCTAAATGTTCTATCAATTTCTCCCAAAAGCGTACAACTTTTCCTTTCAATGACCTTTATTTGACTTAACTAGAACACTAACATTTTTCCAAGGCTTTTTTCGTATGTGTTAAAATACCAAATGATCTGCTGCCCTCAGAATGTTGTTGTTATTATTAATGCTGACAATAGCCCCAATAAGACATATTTACAGTTATGACTCATTTTGGAATAACAGGTAATTGGCTTATAGTCCTTTTGAAAATAAGCAGAATAAACGAACATAACTTCAACACCAGGGACTGCAGCTGCACCCTTAATGGAACCTGGTCACGAAACACAACAAAAGCAAAGGTAAAACACAAATCAGACACCAGGCCACAAAGCATAGCTGACTGAAGATGCCACAAGATGACCTTTCAATCACCGAAGTAACCAGACGCGTTTCCATGTATAATGTATATTTTTAAAAGCAAATATTTTATATATAGAATGTAATTTAGGAAAACGAAAACTCCCTCTATCTGTAGACTTATAAACAGGAAGCACAAAGGAGTGCCTTTGCAGATAGGAACCCGCATGTAAAATGCAATCCCTATTGACCAAAATCCTTTCCTGTCTCCTAAGCTTAAAAAGAAAAAACTATATAATTGAAGGCAGTGGTGAGCTGAAAGGGCTCAGATACAAAACGTGCACATCATCAGCCTTCTAGTAGATAAAAGTGCGCCATGCATAGTAGAAAAGATGACGTTTCCTATGGAAATCTATTTTGAGATGCAACCATTTAAAGGCAACCGAGAGCTCAAACCCAAGTTCAAACAAAGAGAAACAGAGCCCAAGCAAATGTACAGAAATGGGCAAAGACATTGGAGAAGGAGGGGATCTGTGCTCAACCGATACTCCAGATCAGCAAATTCATCCTGAATTCAAGCCAGTGATTTGCCAAGAGGTCACTCAAGGAACCAGGCAGAAACCATCGGCCAGAAGAAGTAGGAACAATGTCAAAGGCTGGTGTGAGGTGTGGAAGGGGTGACCCTGTGACCCTTGCTGCCATGAGGCAGGATGCTCTTGCAGGCTTTCTGCACAGGCTGGCGGGCTCACATGACTCTGTTTAGAAGGATATCAGCCAACAGCTGTGCCACACGGGCTGCAGCCCGAACTGAGTCCTATCTAGTATCGGTTCTGAGTTCATCCTTAGACGACATGACCAGAAGGATGTGAGAATCAATGGTGGAGATGTACCTGAATGAATATTCCATTTCATTCCCTTGGCAGTAAATCTTCAGCTTTGTACAACATAAATATTGACAAAGATACACACAGGCACCCTATTTGAAAGCCTGACTGCATAATTGCATCTAATGGAGAAAAGCGGGCTCCGTTTCGGTATGCTAAGTCATTGTTTGGCTCGGTAACCGATGCTTCTGAGACACAAAACATACACTAGTATAACCGACAGCACCGAAATCTCCACTGATGACTTGCTCATTTCAAGGAATTCATAAAATAACCCCAGTTTGCCCATGGGATACAGATGGCTGTCCCGTTCCCATCGTGGGGTAGTCTGTACTTCTCACGAAACTGTGGCACCATTAGATTCACGACCCAGCTGCCAAACAGATCAAATTATAAGGCAGGGTATTATCAGACCAAGGTCATAAAATTATTACTGATATCTCAAGCTGAACACATCATCTTCCCAAGAATTTAATTTCTTGTTTTCAGGATAAATTTCTTTTTATTGCTGCCTCCCTATCCCCAAATATTGTGGAAACTAGTCCTGACTACTTACCTTGGCTTTATCAAAATTTTAACGACTACTACTTTATCTCCTAACTCCTTTCCAGGTGGGCATTTTAGCTTTTAGAAGATACCTTCCCTCATTTGCCTTTTTCCCCCCATTTCTCTGCTATTATCCACCGTGGCCTTTCCAGTCTGAAAATCGTCAGAGAAAATAAATAAAAGAAAGAAATACAGGGTATGTGAGCTGGTGATAAGTGCTGTGGGGAAAATAAAGGAGGACGAAGAATGTGTGGTAGGGAGGAGTGGGGATGGGGCAGTGACCTTTGAATAAGGCAAAGATGGAGGGAAGGACCAGGCAGAGGAGGGGCAGAGGGAATGGTGATCACAGGCCTGGAGTTCCCTCACGCTGGACAGACAGCATGGAGGCTGGTGTGGGCCAGAGTGAATACGATATAAGTGGTGGTTTTGGGGGTGGAGCCTAAGAGACTGCAGTGAGGATGTGGGTATTTTTCCCTCTGAAGGAATTGCGGAGCCATGGAGGGTCACCAAGCAGAAAAGTGATACTCTAACGTTGGGTCAAACAGGTCCAAGACTCTAATTTAAGCTGAACAAATCAAGGGCCAAAGAAGTGACATGCCGCCTCAAAGTCAGTGCAGAGCTTGAAAGAAACACAGCCTCGACTCGCAGCCCAGTCCTCTGCCCCCTCCTGGATGCTGTCCCACAGAGCTGTCTCTAAGGTTATCTTTTTTCCTCACTCAGAGACTTGTGGGCCAACTGAATGCTTCCCCCTTTTTCAAATGGCAATTTGTCCTGAAGTGAAATCGGAGTTGGCAGTAAAACAAGGCATGGACCTGTAGCCTACAGAGCTGTTGTCCCTGTAAGCAACAGCCGGTGCGTGGTTTACTCGTGGAGTCCATCAGAATAGAGAGCAAAAACACACAGCTTAGCGTCTGGCTGAGGTTCAGCTAACTGCACTGCACGTTTGGATGGTTTTCAAATTTGGACAGTGAGGCGGCTTCACACGAAATGCAGGTGTATACATCATACAGGCCCACGCATCTGTATGCACACACACGTGGACACACACAGAGTATATGATGTGACTTGTAAAGAGCTGCCCCTGCTTGGTTTCCCACGGCCTCTGATCTCAGCGTTAACCTTTCCCTGGCCATGCTCCCAGGTTTGCTACGAGATTTCTTTACCATGGAACATGCCCTTCGCTTCACAAACTTTCCCACTTCTTTCTTTCAATGACATTATGGGAAGAGCAAGGAGCTCTGGGAAGTGGTGTGGATATGGACTCGAGATACCCCTGAATCCGAATCCACACTTCATGGCTTATTTGTTATTTAACTTTATTTACATTCCAAATGCAATTGTTGCGGATCTCAGATGACTTACACTTACGGCTATGGCAGAATATTGCGGTTAGTAGACCCACCACTGGATCCTCTTACTCAACACGTTCTTCCAATAATTCAGATATTACTGTATCACAAGTGCCCATTTCTATATTTTGATATCTTCTTTTCAGTATAATTATCTTTCTTCTTTATTCTCTAAATCTTATGATTTTAAAACATTTTTCTGAGAAGTGGTCCACAGGCTCTTTACTTATGATAAGTTTATAAAGAGATCCTGGAGATCAAAACCACATTTAAATTCTGAGATAAACTCAACTCTGTCATATACATGGCTAGGTATAGTCTGCAAATACTTTGTTTACTAATTTTTGCATCAAACAACAAGGTCCTACTGTATAGCACAGGGAAGTACATTCAGTAGCTTTTAATAGCCTATAGTGAAAAAGAATATGACAAGGAATATATATCTATGTATGTATAACTGAATCACTATGCTGTACACCAAGAATTAACACAATATTGTAAACCAACTATACTTTCAACAAAAAACGTTGAAATAAAATTGGGAGATGAAACTTCCACTGCCTAGGCTGCTGTCAGGATGAAACGATTCAAAGCAGGCCAGGTATTAGCAACCCCCCTAACACATCAAAACCCCATGTGGGACCTTCCTTTTGAGCAGCACAGGCTAACCGGATGTGGTCACCTGTAAATAGGGTTGAAGTCACTAAAAACATTGGCTTGGGAACGCCGTGGCCACAGTGGTGGGAGTCACTGCAGCACCTAAGAGAATGACGGGGACAGCTTGCTGCTCAAGCCGCTCCCCAGGCCACAGCCCAGAGCTCTGCATTCAGGTCTGAGGTCCGGCCGGGAGTGCGCAGCTCCACAGCCACTCGGAGCCCCTGTGTGCGGGTGGAGCTGGGACCGCGCTCGTACCATCACCCTCCCTGGCAACCCAGACTCGGGAGTCTCCTGGGGGAATTTTTCTCTGCCTCATACTTCCTGTCTCAGCCTCCTGTGGAATCCGGTCCATGCCCCAAGGGAAGCAGGAGGTTTACCCTCCGGGAACCCAATCCATCACGGGTTTGGATGCAGGATGAAACTTCCATGTAACTCAACTGGCGCTCCCTTCTTGTGCTGAACTGCCCTCCCACGTCGATGGCATTTAGGTCGTATTAGAAGTCCCGACTTGCTTGTCCTTAGCTAAGGACTTCTGAGCCTCTTGCTCAGTCTTCCGAGACTGGAACCACTCTTCTGTGGCAGAAAAGCTTGGGTGGTCATCTATGCATCATTGTCCTCAGGTCTTTTAGATTTTCTTTTGGGATATGGTTCTCGTGCAGGATATATCAATTTGCACATGAGAAGCACCTGTAGACATTTGAAAAATACAGACACTGGATACTCCCCCCCCCTCCAGCCAAGGCTGGAAGGTTTCTCCCTCTAGCAGGGTTACACAATCATGTGCTTGGAATTGACCACACATGTTGGCATAATCACAGTAATTTCCCTTTACTCAGTGCTTGCCACGTGGCATTTTCTACTTCATGTTGTCTTTGTACCTTCATTATCACATCTAATCCCTGCATTATAGATTATCACCGTTTTGGTTGAGGACACTCCCACTTGCTAATCTTGAATACAAGTATCTTTGATTCTCTTAATCTATTTCATTCCTGAGTTTCCTGCTCCTGAAATTAAAGAGTGAATTATGGACACATGTATTTAAGATTTCTCTTATATATGTATCTGACACATCCTCTAACCAAATCATATCTGGAAAAGAGATTTTCTCTTTAAACATTTGCATTTTCTTACTATATAGTGGTGCATACACACGGTGGAAAATGTAGAAAACTATAAAGTAAGAAAATTACAGCCATACATTATCTAAACACCAGAGGACAATGCTATGTCATTTTGGGCATTTACTATTTTTCTTAATATTTTATCATAAAATTTCCCTAGGGCAAGTTGCTTAACCCTGGAATTGTACTAGCCTTTA
>NC_045729.1:93804-176143 GCF_009834535.1 Camelus ferus
GTCAAGTACAGAATAACATTCCCAGAAATGACCCCAATATCAAAATAGTATGTGAGGCTGGGAAGGCCACAGGGCTCTCAGCTTATGCTCTGAGTCCTACAAAGAATGCTCTGATGTCATGCACTGATGTCATGCATCTGATGCCTGTGAGTCACTCACCCACTCAGCTGGCTCGGACTGAGACCTACTTTATACCAGCTGCCGATCCAAGTGCTGGGGAGACCCCAGAGGGAGCCTGGATCACGGCATCACTGTCCTTCTTCATTTGCTCCCAGAATCCTACTCAAGATGTCCACATGGAATTTGGAGTGTGGAGGCAGGTGAGTTATGGTGAAATTCATTTCATTATGTTCCTTTAGACATATTTAAATTTCATGAAAATAGTCGCTAAATTTGATAAGTTTTCTTTTGCCTTCCTATGTATTTTTGAGGATGGGTGTAGTTTTGGGGCAGCAAGAGTAATTGATAGATCTCTGGTATGTTAGGATTTTCTATGAAAAATTAAGAAGGAAACTGGCACCTTATACAAAGTGAAGAGGCAGTGAGGAAAACGCAAGCCCCCCTCAAACTTAGCTACAATTCAGCATTCCTGGTTTTCAAACAAGAGAAACATAATTCAAAACATATTCCCTAAATATTTCAGCCCAGAGTAGAAATACATGGAGGCAAAGTTCAGCTCACTGGAACCTACAAAAATGTGCTTACTTAAGTGAAGTTATAAACAGACCACAGATACTATAATGCATCCTTTTCTTTAAACTAGTTCATGTGAGCCAGTTTCATTTCACATGAATTGCTCAGTACCAATTTAGGAAATAAATCCTTCTCCTTGATTGGTAAAAATAGCTCACTGATAACCAGATTCAACAAAATTTACTGTTAAATAATTAACCTATTTCCTTCAGGAAATGCTTTTGAGTAATCTGAGTTAAGTATTTCCTCTATCTGATCTATTTCTTTTCAGAGAAAATACAGTATTATTTGCACATGAGCTACTTTTACTCCTCTGGAAAAATCTGACTGTGGCTCAGGGTAAGAGTTGTCTACTGCACAGTAGGGAAAAAAAGATTCATTTCATAGCGAAGATCAGAATCTTTCTTTATTTTGAGGGGCGTGGTGAGCTGGGGGACAAGGGATATGCCTTTGTGCAGAGACAGACCCCAGTAATCCACACTGAAGCTGAAAGATGAAGCCCTTTTGAAGAAATGTGGAAGGACACACTGACACCCAAAGGTGTTCACTCGGCAAAAACAGAAAGAAAGAAAGAAAAAAATAATTTAACTGCCCTATAAAAAGAATGGACAGAAACTTGGTAATAAGGGAGAGAGAAGGAAGGTTAGGGAAGGGAGGAGAAACAATGAAAGGGAACTTGGATGCGGTGGGCAGAATAGCAGGTTTCTGGAGCCTACAATGAAGGATGATAAGAAAAAAAAGTAAAGTTTAAAAAGTAACAAAGTTTAAAATAGTTTAAAAATTAAAAAATGAATTTAAAAAATAAATTTTTTTATAGTGGCATGGAAGATTTTAAAATGATGGAAGTTTTTTATTTCAAAATTCAAGTTGTTTGAGTTTCTCCACCATGCTCCAAACAACAGTAAGGCCTGCTTGTGTAAGTGGTTTTGGGGGACACCACAGAGAGGGGTGAGCTCTGCCGTTAGGTAGGCCAGGAGCAGAATGCTGGTGTGGAAGGCAAGACAGAAGAGAGATCGACAGTTTCATGAGGACAGAAAATCAAAGCCAGAAATTATTTTAAATAGATTAGTGTGGTAGGCAGAAAAATGTTCCCCCTCAAGATGTCTATGTCCTAATCCCCAGAACATATGAAGAGGTCAGGTTCCCTGGCAAAGGGGGCCTATGTTTGCAGATGCGGTTAAGATTGCTAACCAGCTGACTCTAAGAGAGACGAGCTGGATTATAGAGGTGGGCCCAGTGTAATCAGCAGGGTCGTTAAAGGAGGAAGAGGGAGGCAGAAGAGGGGAGAGGGAAGAGGAGATGTGACCACAGGATCAGAGTCAAAGGCACAAAACCATGCTCACCTTGAAAGAGAGAGAAGAGAGGTCACAGGCCAAGAGATGCAGGTGGCCTCTGGGAGCCAGAAAAGTCAAAGATACAGGTTCCACTGAGGCCTTCAGAAACAGCCCTGCCAATATTTTGTGTATATATATATATATATACACACACAATTCACACTGTTTTCATTAAGCTGTTTTGAATTCCTTAACATAGCTACTATATTAATTCCAAGTGTACACACTGTTGTAAGAGTTTCTCCCACTATGAACGCAATATTCCACAAGGCAAAAAAGAATAAAGTCAGCCGTTCCTTAAAATTTATAAGCACAACAGTATCCAATGGGCAAAACTGTCCTCTGTCAGGTGTGAGTTGACAGAAAGCTACTTTTAAACATCCTGCTAAATGATATTCTCTTGTCTCCCTGAACGGCAGGAAGGTAGGACTATTGAAGAAAACAAACAAAACACGGGGCAACTTGCTAGAAGCATTTGGGGAACATAAAACGGGTCATCCTCCTAGTTCAGAATTTGAGTTGGTTTTAGTGTTTTCAGAAGATGACCACTGAGCAGACCACTGGGAGAACGACCCAGCCACATGCAGCGGGTCGGAAGCACTTAACTTGGGCCGCTAAGCCACTGGCTGGGATACAAGCCAGAGAGAAGAAACATTTATTATAGAAGCCACAGCTGATGAGAATGGAGCTACACTAACAGGAACAGCATGCGGGGAAGACACATAACACTGTGATTACCTGTCCTCTCCATAACGCACAAGCAAATCTGCCACTGGAACCACGACCCTCTTCCACTTATTTGCAACACAGAGACTATTTACTTTCAACAATAGGGTATATGATCTAATGTAATTGAAATTATTATTAAGCACTGACCTGTTTACACAGAGCTTGGACATTCTAATGCTTCCTTTTTCCCTTTTACTAATGCAAAGCTGGAGCTAATTCACTTCTCGCATAGGCTAGAGAAAATACGTTTACACTTGAAGTTTTCTAAAGACTCTAATGTACTGGAATTGAAGTGCCTACAAGATACAGTCTCTGTTTTGACCTGGTTCTAAAACTGGTGTAGAAATGACCTCAGCTACAGGAGGAGCTTACCAGAGTCAGTCGCCATGATTGCCACTTTCTCATATATGGCGTTCAGGGTCATGATGATGATAAAACTGATGAGGGAAGCAGTGATGGGCGTGGCCCACCTGCACAGTCAGGTACTTCTGGATTGGGTCTCTTCCATTCAGGTTCTTGGAAAGTTTTGCAGAAAATACAATGAACACTGAAAGCCCGTAGAAAATGATCCCAATAACTGAAGCAATGGTCAACAGGACCTGACAACCCAAAAACCCAGCAGCATGAGACTCACTAATGATCGTATTTTTACACAGAAAACTTGCCCCCAACCCACGCTTAAACAGACAACATGCATGTGCTGTAAACCTCACATAAACGTGAGAAGTGATGTAAATCACACTTAAATGCCACAAGAGACGTGAATATCAGGCATGTTAAACTTTAAGGGAGGAGGAATGAAAGATGTCAAAAAGAATGAGTGCATCCACTAATGTAACATGCTGACAGCAGGAGCAGCTGAGTGCAGGGCATAGGGAATATATGGGAACTCCACTTTCTGTGAAGTATTCTGTAAACCTAAAACTGCACTAAAGAAGGAAGCCTGCTAAGTATATCTTTAAATGGCTGAAAATGGAATAACTGGTGGCATGTTCTTTTGGAGACAATTCTGTGATAGCAGAACCAATGAAAATACCCCTTCTACATCTATAGAATTACTTAGGTTATGAACTAGTTGTAACCCATGAAGGGGATACGCTTCCTTTCAAGGGAGAACCTATCACTGATTCAGGGGTCAGCAGGTGCTAGCTGTCATCTTCATTCTGAATAGGACCAGTGAAGCTGTGGACATGCCACGAGGGAAATACTGGAAGTGACAGCAGGTCTCTGCTGATGAAAGCTTCACTTTGATTTTCGTACTCCTTGAGATCTTAAAATGACAGGTATTCATACTCCCTGCATTTGCACAAGGTTCATGTCCCTGATCCATTGTAGCTCTGACTGTGTGGGCCCAAGGGCAATGGGAGGGTCTGAAGCATAATTTGCACGTGGCTGGTAGGGCTTCAGTTCCTCACCAGGCAGGTATTTTTCTGCCCACTGAAGAATGCACATTAAAGTTCCCATTTTTAAACTGTTTTCCTTCCATCTACCTTCTTGGTCATAGTCCAGAAGCATGTACTCAGTGTCCCTGGCCTCTCCTGATGGCTGCCCCAGAGAGAAAGCTACAAAGATTGTGAATTTCAAGACTAAGTGAACCACATCATGTTATTTACAGTAACAGCGGGAGGCTCGCTTGAACCTGCAGGGGAAAGCAGAGGGAGTGTTTACAAGCCCCTCCTGGAGCCACACTCCTGCATCTGGATCCCAGCTCCGATGCTAGCTGTGGGGCCTTGTGCAAATTTCTTAACCTCTAGGGGCTTCAATCTCCTCACCCATATAATGGGTGGATAATAATAGCAATTTATAGGACTATTGTGATGAGTCAATGATTTACTAATTGTGAAAACATTTGGGACATTAACCACAGGCATGTGAAAAACTCTACCTAAGTAATAGCTATGAATATGGTGACCAAAGTCTTAAAAAGGTGTTTTTCTTAGTTTTTAAGCCATCAGTTTGTAGAGAAAGCATTTTATTTCCTCCTCTACTCTCTTTCATCATCCTTTTCTTCACAGTTAAGGCTTCATGCTTGTGAAAGGAATAACTTTTTGGTGTGTGTGTGTGATTAAATGTGAAAATTATTTAAGAGTGAGAAAAATGTATTATAGAAGGTATATTAAGCCTTCCTCTCTTCTACAGCACATATAGGCCATTTAAATAGTATGCATTTTTAAAAAGTCTGCATAATAATTTTTTAATTATGTATTAAGAAATCATAATAGTTAAGATTTTTAAAGGCTTACTATTGCTTCAGCACACATCTATTTTTCTAAATCCTCACAATCACCCTGTGGGGAAGGTAATATTATATCTCTTTTACAGATGAGGAAATAGAGCCACGTGGAGATGATGCAATTTGCCCCAAATGAAGCAACTATTAAGTGAAAGAACTGAAATACTCAAAGAGCCCAAAGACACACTAACTGTATAGCACTGTCTCCTACATGGTCAGTGAAATCAATTCTAATTCATTTCAGAACTTTTACAAACTTGAATCATTTCCATTTTTCTTCCAAGCACTTAATGGGTTCAATATTTCTAAAGAAACAGGAAAGCTTTCCATTCTCCTTCCTCAAGTTTCTTCTTACTTATCATCTTTTCTGATCATAACTTTAATATTTGCTCATTAAAGAAAATTTGAAAGTACTCAGTAGTGGACAGAACTGCTGTCCTGGATCTGTCCCCAGTCTTAGAAGAGGACCCAGATTTTGCTTTAGGATAAATAACCTCCCTTCTGTTTTTAGTCCTGTGATTTAAGCTCAATTGACCCACTCTTTCTGAAGCACCAGAGGTAGATCTCAGTTGGTTTTAGACAAATAATACCCCTCATTCTATTGGCCTCGCACATGATTTGAGAATTGGCAAATAACCCAGTAAGAGCCACTATTATGTGAGGAGATACGTGCTGGTGCCCATGTGAATGATAAGCTTCCTCTATCAAGAGAGGAAGCTGCCAAAAGAGAGCTCTCTTTGTTTGGATGGATGTGTGATCTGGGATGCTGAGTGCCTAGAAGCAGCATGCTGAGACATCCTTGGACACAGAATGAAGACAGGACAAAATCAGCCCTTGACATCATCTGGGCTACAGTATCTCTCCTTGACTGAAGCCAGACCTCAGACCTGAGGTTTTCATTTACAGGAACCAATAAATCCCATGCATCCCCATTTTTTGGTTGTTGTTTAAGCACATTGGAGATTGATTTTGTCACCTACAATCAAAAGACTCCAACTCTGAAAATGAATAAAAAATAAAATAAGAAAAATGCTTCCACCTTTAGACATAATTCCTTCAGAACTGTGCATTGTTTGTATATTACAAATCATTTTATATATTAATTTTATTCTCAAGCCTAACATAAGTATAACACTTTGACATGTCATAAAATATTTTCATGGACACAGTTTTTCATGGCTGCATATTATTCTACTATGTGAAGGGTTGGAAGAATATTTTGGCTGAGATTTTATATATATATATATATACATATAAATGTATGTCTGTGACTTGCATCCATACTGACTTTTCCCTGCCATTTTGAAATACTTCCTGATTAAAAGTTTTTCAAAGCTGAATTAGTGGATTAAAGCATATGAATATTTTTTACTCTTGATATGAACTGCCGGACTGCTTTCTAAGAAGGCTGGAGGTGTACAGCAGAAATTAACACAGCATTGTAAATTAACCATACTTCACAAAAAATATCCAGTAACCTAGGCATGGGATTGGTGATCACTGGCACTTCATCCTCATAAACAGAGCTGTGTCACTTGAGAGGTGGAAAACTATTTCATTTTGATGTGCACTGACTGAATTACCATTGGAGTGTGACATCTATTTTTTCCTTTGTGAATGTGTGTTCATCTTCTCTGACTTCTATGCCCCTGAGATTTTTTGATGTTACCTTTGAAGTGATCTGAACTCTCTATGTATTGAAGGAATTAGCCCCTTGTCGGATTTGTAAACAAATAACATCCTCTGGTGTTTTGCTTAAAATTAGGATGCTTCTGATGCATGGAATTCTTTATATATTTTCCTCTGAAAATTACTGTTCATCTAGAGGTTGTATATTCATCCATATTTATTTCTAGTTTTTTTCTAATTGTGTTGCTTTTTTAAATGTTTCTGGAATTTATCACAATATATGGTTCACAGTATGATTTCAATCTTTTCTTTTCCCCCCAAGTAGCTAACAAGTGTTCCATTTACTGAATAACCTTTATTTATCTCCCTGATTTGTAATGTCTTCCATCTCTTATATTAAATTATTATTGATATCAGAGCCCATATCTGGACTTCCTGTCCTATTTTCTAATCTGGCTATTCTTGAACTAGTAAAACGCTCATTATCTTATTAATTATTATATTACTAATATGATTTTATTCACAATAAACCCCAAATCAATTTTATAACTTCTGATATTTTGGAGATATGATCTTTTAATCTAGAATCATGTGATTAATGCATAATTTATATCTTTCAGTAGTTTTTATTTTTATTTTTCATAGTTCCTGCTATCCTTTTGTTAGGCTATTCTTAGATATTTTACCTTGGTTGTTACTCTTGGAAAATTTTAGAATTCTTAATGCCTCCATCTGGTCTCTTATTCAGACCCTGGAGAATCCTAAACCACTGATCTGATTTTAACAAATGAGGTGAAAAGAATTGGGGAAAGCACTGTGAGCAGAAGAGACGGTGGAACCTCCAGAGTGGTGCCCTGCGTTGGCTCAGATGTTCTCTGGAAAAAGTTTTCTCTATGAGACTACATATTTCCCAGCTTGACTTTCAGTTTTCTCAGCATTTCACATTAGATTCTAAAAAGTCTGTGGCAGGTTCTTACCCAGAAAAAGAGCACTTGCACAAAGGGTTATATGTATAGACTTTCCCCAGGTGGTAAAGGGAACACGCTCTTCATCCTAATTTAAAAAAACAAGTTTAGTCATTCAAGTGATTACACCAATGAAATGATTTTTCTCCTAACTGGTCACTAAATCCTAAACATAATTTAAAAAAATAATAATTTTCAGGCATAGCCTCCTTATTTGTAACTGCATGGGCTTTTTTCCTTCTTTTTTTTTTCTTTTCTTTTCTGTTAATCGATGTCAAACACACAACAAAATACGTACAGTGTTCATTTTAATACTATTTTTTTGAAAATGCACATGTGAACAGTAAACTGTTTCCCTGCCATGGTCTGAGCTTGGGGGTCTGGGTACCTGACGAGGCCAAGCTGTAAAGCTCTACTCCTGAGCTTGCCTTAGATTTCAGAAGTGACGGTAGTGACAGCTTAGAGTCCGTGCAGGACAGAAGTTTCACAGGTGTCTGCAGCTACCTGGTCTCCACTGTGTGTTCCTTGGTTGAGCTTTATGTGTTAATTAGCTACAACTATAAAGTTTTAGAGTTTCCACTTTAGAGTTTATATTTAGGCTTTTTTAGAGATAAAATCAGTAAGACTCAAGATTTACCTGGATTATAAAAGCAGATATAGTATAATAATAGGTGGAACTAAGTACATGGCCCTCCCTCTGTGCCAGGAAGTCTTCCAAGTAGATTCTGTACATTAATTCGACCCGTCCTTACCACAGTCATGAGGAAGCAAAACTCTTATTCTTATTTTATAGGAAACTATGGCACAGAGAAGTTAAGTTGTCCAAGATCACTCAGGAAGCAAGCTGCTGTGTTCAAATATGAATTTAGGCAACTTCATTCCCAAGGTCTCACTACCACAACACTGGCCTCTAAAAAATGGAGCATGCATTCGCAATTAAAGTAAAACTCTTCAATTAAAAACTAAAATAAATAAATAAATAAACAATTTTTTAAATAAGGAAGAACGATAAAGTGAAATGAGTCTTCATCTTCAATTTTTCAACAAGCATGTTCCAATGAAAATTTAAACTTATTAGTTGGCAATTTTAAATTTAAAATTGGCAGTTTAAATGACTAAAAAACTTTTCTTCAGTATTTTTTCTATGCTGCCAATATGATACGTTTTTGTTTTTCAGGACTCAAAAATATTATGAACATCTAATTTTGTCTAAGTTTCAGCTTTCATCTCTGGATGTACAGTCTTTCACCAACATATGATTTGACCCCCATCTTCAGTTGTAAACAATGGGAAATATTCATAATGGGGATTATTAGAAGCTTATTACATTGTAAAAGACAAATGTCCCTTTCTATTGGTAGCTGAACCTCATTTTTTTCCATTTATAAAAAGAGGAGTTTGACCTGCTCCCTCCAGACCTTTTCAGTGCCAACATTCTGTAGATCTGTGATTCAATTTATAAAGTCTATAGTTGGAGATATTTTCAGATGCTCCTAGTAAAAGCATTTTCTTTCCAAGTGTTATTCACGCTCACAACCTACTGTCCTGCTGCTGCTGACTGCAAGTACCATCAGCTCTAAATTTCTCAGCTGATGGAAAGAAGCAATAATACATATGACTCAAAAAATCATTTTTTCATAGCTCTGGAATGTTGATACAAAGATATATAGTTTTATTTTTTTAATTTTGCAGCAGGAGTGGCAGCAATAAATTTACATTTCCAATTATATAAAATGCCTAGCTCAAACACTGCTCAAACACTGATGGCACCTCAACAAAGGTTTCCCTGCTTCTTCTACCCTTTCTCTGACTTTAGGATGAGAGCCACGCTGCTTTGTGCACATCTCAACCGGAAGTGGGAGCAGTGACCGGAACTTAGTTCAAGACAAAGGGGCACCTAGTCTACGATGAAAAGGAGGCCGCAATAATGAAGGCACATGTGAAACAATGGGAGTCAACTATAAAACCAGTGTGTCTTTCCTTCTATATCCATGTCATAGTGGCTAATTTTTTTTTTGCATTTTTTTATTGGTGTTATGAAAGGATACAAATCAATGCCTCTTTTCTTATACATTTATGCCAGACTTTTTCTTTTCCCCATTTTTACTGTTATTATGAAGGAAGGACCACACTTCTCTTCTGTGTCCACCATTCCGGGAAGTGCTCCTTCACCTTGGCTGCACATTAGAATAACCAGAGGAGCTTTAAAAACTTCCCTATGCCAGAATGCACCCCAGGCCACTAAGTACCATCAGAGTTTGCAGTGATGGAATCCAGGCACCAACATTTTTTAAGGTCCCCTGGTGATTCCAACATGCAGCCAAGGCTGACAAGCCCAGAAGTAAACAGACTAAAGTGCATCTAAACAGCGCCCGCTTTTCCTGGGTAATCTCATCTGTCTCCACGTGGGGACACCGCACCTCCTATTCTGGCCGGACTTGTTCTTCCTGCTCAACCGTGTCCCATTTGTACTCAAGTTCTGCCTGGCGCCGCTTCCAGAACTCCAGAAGTAAGGTGACTAAGAGAGAGAGAGAACAGCAGAATGTGGATCTTCAGTGATGACTGATGCTTCAGAAATCTGTACTTAATATTTATTACCCTTAACACTTTGGTTAATGGTTAATAAAATCACATTTTATTTATAGGCAATACTAAAGAGAAACATGAGTTAATGCCTTTTTTTAAGAAAAAAGAAAATGTAGATAATTTATTGAAGTTGTGAAAACAGACTATCTAGCTCTCTAGCTCAGGGGAAAGGTATTAACGTGATGGTCAGAGGCAGGTGACTGTGTCTGATGCTAAAGTGACCTGCTACCAGCACATTATGCCCACTAAAAACACAAATATCTGGGGGAAGGGTGGGTATAGCTCAGTGGTAGAGCACGTGCTTTGCATGTACAAGGTCCTAGGTTCAAGCCCCAATACCTCCATTAAAAAGAAAGTTAAAAAAAGCACAAGTAACTGTCATAATTTAAAAGCAGTGCACGGTCCACCCTCCAAGCCTTCTCCTCACATCCCTCTGTCTCTTCTGTCCGAAGGACCTGAGGGTGGGGAAGGGGATGAGAATGCTTTAGTAGCCCCTGCATTTCTATTTTCCACCACCCCAGTCACACAAAATTAAAATAATATTCTTAAATATGGAAAACTGCCATTTTCCTCAATCTTCGGTAAAGTAATTTTTAGAAATTGTCATTCTGTTTTAAGACTCGTAACTTCAAATTGTAGACAAAAACAACATGAAATGTTAATTGAAAATGTGGCTTCAGGGTAAGTCCCCTAAGCCCTTCTTCCAACCAGACTTACCCCTAGGCCCCAACTCTAGAGAAATTCCAGAATAACCACTGTTCCCTCCAACTTTATACCTGAGTCTCTACCATGCTCTGAGAATAAAGAGAAAAAAGTCACTGTCCCTGCTTCCGGGAGCTCCTAGGTGCACAGGAGTCATCGTGAAATGATGGATGAGGAGGCGTGTTAAGAGGGCTTGCATAACAGTCAGCAGAGGGTGCTTGGGGCAGAGAGCCAGAACTGTAGCCAAGGCTCTCCCAGAGGAGGGAACCACCGTGGTGAGTTCTGAGATGCCCTAGAAGTGATCAGGTGAAGGTATAATGTTAAGGCCATTTCTCCCTGGGGAGCTGCACATGAAAAGGAGGGAAGCCAAAGAGAGCCAGCTCCCTTCCAGGAACTGCAAATAGTCTAGAAGTGAGCACAGGATGTGGGAGGCAGGTGAGGCAACCAGGTGGAGAGATCACAGGTGCACATCACACAGGACTCTGTGTGCCTCCAAGGTAGAGGAGACATGCAAAGTGATCTAGAAAGAGACAAGATAGAGGCCGGGAAACCTATTTGCAGGTTCATGTGAAGGCCTGCTGAGGCCCCGCCAGGAGGAGAGAGAAGAAAACATTCAGAAGGTGGACGGATTGGCCACAGGTGTGATGGAAGGGCAGGAAGAGATCAAAGATCCCGGGCAGCTTTCTGGCTTTGGCAGTGTCCTAAATTATAGTGCCATTCCCTGAAATAAAAAGGGCAGGAAGAGGGGCAAGTCATGAGAGGAGACAACTGATTCAGTTCTGGCTGGGTGCCTGTGGGCTCCAGGAGAGATGTCCAGTAGGCAAATAAAAGTCCAGAAATTGGGAGAAAGTTCTAGGCTGAGCCAAGTAGTTTTCCTGTTTCAAGAGGCTAATGGGTGTGAGTGGACAAGCTCACGAGAAGAGGTGTAGAGGGGTAGATCTCACCGTCCTGCACATGGGAAGCATCTGGGAGCCTTTAAATAATAGTGCACCCCAGCCTGGAGCGGGGACTTTGTACTGTTTATTGTTTTTCAAATACTTCTTTCCTTTTTTGGGGGGGTAGTTAGCTTTATTTATTTTAATGGAGGTACTGGGAATTGAACCCAGGACCTCTTGCATGCTAAGCACGTGCTCTATCACTGAGCCGTACCCTCCACACCTTTTTTTGTTTGTTTTTAGACATTAGCTCTTCTGAGCAGTCAGGGTTGAGAATCAACCTGTAGAGAGCAGAGAGCCTTGGGGTAGAGATCAAGGAGAAGCTGCCCAGAGCCCTTCAGACCCCACCAGGGGCAGCCGGAGACGCAGGGAGCCTCGGACGGGCTGTGAGGAACGTGAATTCAACACTCCCCAATGGCGATGACAACAAACATATTTCAAGCACCCACTTCCCAGCAGTGTTTGTTCTGAATTTACTAGTTTTCCAGTAATACTGAGTGAGAATAGAAATAATCTGGACACAGGGATCAAATTCAAATGCTGGTTCTGACCATTCTTAGCTGCGTGATTACTGATTAAAAGGTTACCCGTCTGCCACGTGTAAACTAGGGGACCTAGAACCGTGTTCGTGGGCTGCTGTGAGCGTAATGAAATGACAACTATAAAGGCCCTCCTGACTCTCAGAGGTAATTGCTACTATTGTCCCCATTTGCGACACCAAGAAACAGAGGCACAGTAAGCTTGAAACATTTGCCCAAGATGAAGGTTGGGGTCAGGACTCAAGCCAATGACTTCTTGGATCCAGAGCCAAGGATCTTCTTACGAGCAACACGGCACTGCTCAGGCTCCCTGCTCCAAAACCCGCCTCCCTTTGGCTCAGTTCCATGGCGCCTGCGCTGCACAGATGTCATCACTGCCTGCCTGCCCGCCCGGTGTCTGACCCCGGCACTCCTCCCTCCGTCCCACACACCGCTTCCTTGGGCACACCAACCCTCACGAGGCCATTGCTGTGGCTACTCGGATGTTTACATGGAAACCCAGGTGGCAGCCCAGCTTTTTGCTATAGCTGCTGCTGTCAGTGGAGGCAAAGAGCTCACAGTTGGTGGGGGAGGCCACTTCTGGTCTCCTCCTTGGCTGGAGACCTGGATGGAATCCTGTTTCCCTCTGCAACTTAGACATCCAGCATGAGAGATATGTAAGGCCATCTGGCCTCTCAACATAGAAATGATGCCCCCGCAGTCGTACTTATCATTGTAATCTCCTGGCTCCACCAGGGAGCAGAGGCCATGGCCTGTTGTCCACCAAGTTTTGTTTCCTTGCACAACAGCTACAATGGGGTGAGTTAACACTGGACCAGAAAATCTACAAAGCCCTCGAGTACTATTTCCTGACACTTGCAGGTCACCCAAATACCCCAGATCCTCCAAGTAAACAACTAGAAAGAGGAACTGAGCTGGCTCGTCTGTCAGACCCCTGATGGCAGGACTGATTTGGCCTCTCCTGCTCTCGGGATGATCCGTTCTCCTTCTGTGTGCCCTTCCCCGAGTGAAAGAGACTGTTCTTTTTTAATGGGCTAGGGAGTATTTGTGCCTCTCTGACCAGAACCTTCAAAAGAAGAGCTCTTGCTGAGAATGGAAGCATGGCACCCACGTCTCATGAGCTCAGCTACCCAACAGCCTCATCTAGCCAAGGCTGTGGCCAACACCAGGGGTTCATGCTGTTGAGTGTTGAGTCCGGAGAGCAATGCCTCCACCACTGAGAAGCTGCCCCACCACTTGTGCCCTTGTCCCCATCCAGGGGGAGGTGATGCATCCATGGGATGAAAGCCTTGAGGGCACTAGGTGACTGTGGACCAAGCTGTGACTGGCCGGTCCTGCCCCCCATGTGACCCATGTTAGCCTCACGTGCAGAAAGTCCCCAAAGAGACCCCTGTTTGAGTGAATGGGTCACCAATAAGCCAACTGTCCTCGGGCCGCCTAAGAAGCAACACTGTATACACAGTGAGCCACCCACTCACTGAAGTCCCCAAGGTTCACAGCTCCCTAATGGGATACCAGGTAACCCCAGCAAACAGAAGACCCTTACTTTATAATTGACTTGAGAATTCTACTGCCAACTCTGCCTTCCAACTTCCACTTATGAAGTACTTTCCACTCTGTCCCCTGCTCTGCAATTGTGCAATCAATCCAGAGCTCCTTCATGAGACAGGAGGGAAGGGGGCCGGGCACAGCCATTAAAAGAATGGCACAGCCATTAGCACCAAGACGGTGGAAAAGTCAACTCCCAGTAGAGTTTGATCTTCAATACACACTCACCGAAATACAGCAGGATGCTAGATGGCACTCCCACAGGTGCCAGGACAGGTTCAAGGCTGACCATAAAAGGTCAAAGGGTGAGTTCTGGCCCAATTTCTGGGAATCCCAACACCTTCCCCAAAGCGGTTGGAATATTCCTCCCACTTATTAGCATATGAAGATACTGAGTGCATAAAAACTAACAACCCCACACCTCGTGGCTGCTCTCTCTGCTGAGGGAGACAGCCCACACTCTGTCTGTGGAGTGTGTATCTACTTTTACTTTAAACTGGAGCACCCAACCCCCACGCCTCATGGCCTTTCTCTTGCCTTCTGAAACAGCCCACTCTGTCTATGGAGTATATATCTCTCTGAATAAATCTAAATTTACTGAACTGTGGCTCTCTCTTCAATTTTTTCCTGTGGAAACCAAGGGCCCACACTTGGCGAGTTGCATCCCAAGGACCCAAATAAGACCTGGGATCTGGCCATTCCCTCTCCCACATTTTCCTGTATCATGCATTCTTTCCCAAATGATCTCACCTTGTGCACTCCAAAATAGACAGCTCTCATGTGTCCTGACCTGGATCTGCTTCTGCGTGTATCATTTCTCATGTCCACTAGAATGTCACCTTCATGAGGACAGGGATTTGGTTCTGTTCACAAGGGAAGCACCAGCACATCACAGGTCCTGGAGAAGTGTTAGCTGAATGAATGAGCTGTGGGAAGTCCTGGGAATTCCACCTGGAACTCCTAGCCACTTGGGTCCCAGCTGACTCCAGGTGCTCCCTGCTACTCATGGCTGACCTCTTGCCACCACTCTCTGCTCTGCCATCACCTGAGCTGGGATGAGCTGAGATGAGCACACACCCCAGAGAGCATGGCGGCTGGTTCATGAGGTTGCAACACACTCGCCCTCTGACTGCCAGGGGTTACTTACGATGGACAAACTGAAGGCAGCCCCATGTGCACCGCCCTGCCCCACAACTCACTTGAAGCACCAGGACTGCACACAGGGGAAACGCTGGCCCTTTCCAACCTAAGGAGAGGGACTATGGGTGAGAAGAGGGTCTCTGTCAACTAACAGTCTCTTTACAAGCCCAGTCTTAGAAAATCTCTTTAAAGACACTTTTGGTATCTTCCTTGTGTTTCTGTAATCCCTCTAGATTTTGTCATTTTCATCTACGCATCAGAAATACAGATGGTCTTGAAATCTCTATTGATTTTCAATGAAGAAAATCCTCAATTTCCTTCTCTGCTAAGAAAATTACTGCACTTTATATTAAAAAAAGCAGCTTCCTTTCATGAGTTTCTCTCTTCAAACACCTAATTTCACAAGAATCAGTGAAGCAGGGCAGGAAAATCATGCTGTGCTTTATCACCTACAGGTGGGCAGGGATGAAATGAATGAGGACTGATCTCATGAGACGGGAAGGCTGGGGCTGTCTTATTCCTGCTACAGATGGAAGGGTCCATATCTGTGAGGGTGAGGAAGGACCAAGGATGAGAAACCAACATTTTCTAACCCATTTCACTTTTTCAGAGTCCCAGACAAAACAGTGTCATTGTATCAACAAAAACAAGAACATCTGCACCCTTCTAAATGCACGCTACAAATTTACTACTACACACGGCACTCTGTCACTGACCTAAAGGCTGATGACAGCCCAGAAATTTGCAGGGATCTTATTCTGTGCTCATCCCTTTTTGTCTTTGGAACCTCAGGAAATTTGTCTCCTCTCCATGAGTGTCATTTTCCTCATCCTTCAAATGGGAGTGTAACAGTCATTCATTTGCTCAGTGTCTATTTGACAACAGGAGACGGCTTATGAAAACAACAACAAAAAAAGCAAAATAGCAACTCTGATCTGTGGTGTCTTCCTCCTCCTCCCTGAACATGAACTTACAGGGTAAAATGGCATCTTTCACTAATTCCCGAACTTAAGGAGCAGTTCTGATAAGGAAGTCACAGGACTGCCGTGTAACCGAGAAATGACCTGGTGAAAAAGAATGAATTACCAGCAAATCCTCAAAACCCATAAGGGTGCAAACCCTGGGAGCTACAGGAATGGGTGGGAGTTCCTTAGTTCCCCATTTCACAAAGCTGAAAACTTTGCAGGGTCCATGAAAGACACAGATAGCCCAGTACAACCACACCATGTTTTGGAGTACACCGGGGCCACATCGCTGCTGACCTGCACTGCTGTGTGTCCCAGAGCAAGAGCCCTGGGCGGGGGTGACTGTGATTGAGGCTGGACAAGAACTTCCTGTTCTGTCTCTTTTGCTTTCTCTCTTCCTGCAATAAAACTGGTAGGACTCTGTTGGGGAGCACTGCACTCACTTTCTCTGGCAAACCACACACCAGGCAGCTCTAGCTGATCTCAGAGAGGACTCTTCAATGAACATATATACACCAAAGTCAGGCAGAAGGCTGCCTGTGACCTTGGGAATCCAAACCAGCTTGTCCTGTTAATCAGGATATTACACATCTAATGAAATTGTGCACCACATGAAGACGATGCCTTAGACAGCGTTGGTGGTTATGTCCAGCAGTGTCTAAGGACAAGTCATGCTCTGGTAGATGGGAGCATTTTGGTTGCTTTCAGAGTTTTCTACTGAAGGGCTGGGACATTTCATTGGGCCTTGAAACTCCAGACCTCTTTACTCACAAATGCAGACAAGTTAGGTGAGCCAGCTCAGCCTTTATTCCAACTTCCTAATCAAAAGGCTATGAGGTTGAAAATATATTTCTCAGACTCTTCTGCAGCAAGGGTTCCAGATGTGGCTTTAAAAATGCCCATCAGAGATTGAGATTTGCAAATATTAACTACTATATATAAAAATAGCTAAAAAAAATTAAATTTCTTCTGTATAGCACAGGGAACTATATTTAATATCTTGTAATAACCTTTAATGAAAAAGAATATGAAAAGGAATTCATACATATATACGTGTATATGAATGACTGGAACATTGTGCTGTACATCAGAAATTGACACATTGTAACTGACTATACTTCAATTAAAAAAATATATATATATATAATGCCCATCAGCAGCATCAGAGTGTCACTGAAAGCAGAAACCCAGATGAATGGAGGTAGAGGTGGTGGAGGAGCTACTTTATTTTGCTGGGGTGGATGCAGCTGGCATGGCAGAGATCTAGAAGGAATGGTCACAACAGCCACTCACTGATCTGCAATTGAGTTAGGGTAACAACTTCCTGAAATCCTCCCCACCCCTCCTGATGAACCAGGTGTCTGGCGTTTCTCTGGTAATCACTAGGCGCAGCCTGGAACTCAAAGGTAAAAATTAAAAACTGCAGTCAGGCTGCGAAGAGACTGGCAGGACGCGTTGGACAAAAGTAGATCAGAAACAACAAGGAATGGGGAGGGGATAGAACGTGTGCTGAGGACCGTGACTTCAGTGGTGGATTGACTGTGTTGAGGACTCTGAGTCAGTATGAGTAGATGGATTGGTGTGGACTAAAATGGTGGCCATTGTTCAGATAAGTGTGTGATTTGGACTATATTTATTAGAGGAGGGTTTTTTTTTCCCCTTCAACATTGATCATTTCTAGGGAGCAGAAAAATACTCTGCCACAGAACATCTAAGTGCAAAAGAGATGCTACGGGATGATGGTGGTATGAAAAATTTCAGTTCTGCAGTTCCAAGGTTTCCTTAATGAGGTTCACAGCAGTAGGTACTTAAAATAAAATAAGGTACTTAAAATAAAGACATCATCATATGTACATATCCTTAAAGCTACACATATGGAGCTATAAGTGGGCCTGAAATGTGTTCTGCATTCTAAAATCCGATGAAATAAAATCAGTAGATCAATATGCCTGTCGGCTCTATAAACATGATGTAGCTAATGATCACAGAAAGCAAGATCAGCTAGGAAATATGAGATTTGTCTTTTCCAGTGTCAAATTTAATATTTTTGCTTTACTTAAAAAGCATTTTTTTAATTAGGGCTGTCAGCATCCATTGGTATACGGGGTTCAGTAGATGTGTTCAGATGTTCTAGACAGTGAATCAGAGCAAAGACTGAGGTTTAGACAGTAGTTAAATGTCTCATCCTGTGTGAACAGCATCCACATACTGCTATACTGAAAATCCTTAAAAGTGAGAACTTCATTAAGCAACGAAAAGAGAGGGAAAAAAATAGCCACAGACTAGTGGAAGTTTTGTAACGTGTAAAAATGACAAAGGGCTATTCATGAGCATATTTTTAAAAACCCCTACACTTTAATAAGAAAAACAACAAACTGACAACAGGTTGCACACTGCTCCCTTTAGGAGAAGCCATGCAGATGGACTCTTATTTGAATGGGGCTGGAGCTGTAGAATTAGTTAGTCTTGCAAGTAACTCAGTTAAAAACAAATGCAAATGGGATACACTTCTAGAATATCTGAGTAAAAATCTTGGAAAACTTACGGCTCTATGAAGCAATGACAATGGCAAAATTTGTCAAAATTAACCTCTGCAGAACTCTGGAAATTAAACCAAGGCTTCCAGCAATCCGGGGAGTGTTTATTTGAGAAAAAAACAGCTAAATCTCCATAATTATAGTGAGTTTTGTGGCATTGTAACTTGATCTACCCCCATCCCCGTATCCTCACCTAAATGGTGGCCTTTAAAAGCAACAGTCTCAAAATCAAGGTAGGGGCAGAAGTGATTTGAAGTTACCCAAAAAATCCGCCCCCAGAGAGCTGTCACTATTTGACCTATCTCAAACTCATGCTGTGCAAACAGCCTGTCCCCAGAGTGTTTGTGGAAAACAATCAGCAGTGAGTATTTAACATTACAACTGCCTGAGTCAGTGGTACCAGTAGAGGCTAACTAGATGCTGAGTAGGAAACTTAGAAGGCAAAATTGAGTAATGAGACGTTCTGGGGGTGAAGCTAGGGTTAAAAAGCTCCAAAAAATTCTGAGAATTGTAGAAGGCCGTACACATGTGTGGCACATGGCAAGGAAAGATCTGAGAAAATCTTAAGCCTTCAATTCTGGCTGAACTTGAGGTTCTGCGTAAGCAAGAACTAAAGGCTACGGAAGAGCTGCAGACTGCCTGCCGGTGCTGAGGGCATCCCTCAGCACGCAGACACACAGCCACCTGGCAACAGCTCAAACGATTAACTCCAGGTATTGAAAGAAATCACTGTCCAATCATTATTACAGTGATGACAACTAGGCTTTCTGCACACACACTGATCTCATGGCCATGCATGATAAAGAATACAGACTTTACAGAATTTGTTCAGGAAAGTAACTAAATAAATAGCTGCAGCAGCAATGACAATGGAAGCAATGATAAACCCTGGAGATGAGGAAAATCAGGCTTTCAGATCGGCCACATTGTAATATTTTAAATGTCCAGTTTTCAACAGAAAATTAGAAGATGTACAAAGAAACAGAACACTTTGGCCATAACACAGGGGAAAATGTAGTCAATAGAAACTCCCTGAGGAAGCCCAGACACTAAACTTACTAGACAAATACATAAATAAGCAATTACACATATGTTCAAGAAGCTAACAGAAACCATGCCTAAAGAATTAAATTATGTGAACATCTCATTGTACAGAGAATATCAATAGATAAAATTTATATTAATAACCAACTAGAAATTCTGGAGATGCAAATATAATGACTAAAATGAAAACTTCAATAAGAGGTTTGTCTGTAGATATGAACTTGTTCAAGAAAAAGTCAGTTAACTTAAAACTACTGAGATTTTCCAGTCTGTGGAACAGAAAGTAAAAGGAATGGAAAAAAAATGAACACTGTGTCAGAGATAGGTGGGACACCATCAACAATACCAATACACACATAATGGGAGCGCCAGAAGGAAGGAGAGAAAAAAAGGGGTAGAAAGAATATATAAAGAAATAATGGCTGAAAAGTTCCCAAATTTGATGAAAACTTTAATTTGTACATCCCAGCAGCTCAACAAACTCCATGTGGTATAAACATAGAGACATCTAAAATAGGCACATCAGGCTCAGTGTGTCAAAAGACAAGAACAAAGAATCTTGACAGCAGAAAGAGAAAAGTGGCTCAACATATAAAAAGGCTCCTCAGTAAGACAGTTGATTTCTCATCAAAAACCATGGAGACCAGAAGGCAGTGGGATGGTATCGTCAAAGTGATCAAAGGAAAAGACTGTCACCAAGTATTTTATAGCCAACAAAATGATTCTTCAAAAAAATTAAAGGAGAAATTAAGACACTCCTACAAAAACAAAATCTGAAAGAATCCATTGCTAGCAGGCCTGCCCTACAAGAAATACTAAGGATAGTCCAGCAGCTGCAAATGAAAGGACACTCACCTGAAAAATAAAGAGCACTTGTAGAGGTAACTACATGAGTAAAAAATAAAACAGTATAAATAGAGTATTACATGTAAATGATTTGTTCTATTTGATGTAAAGGACAACTGCATAAAACAATACTTATGAAACTTATAAATGCATAACGGTGTAATTTATATGACAGTGACAGCATGAGGAGGGGGAGGGAAAAGATTGATACCAAATCAATATTTTGTGTACTATTGAAATTAAGTTGGCATTCATGTGAACTAGATTGCTTTAAAACTAGACGTTAATTATAATCTCCAGGGCAATGGAGGAGAAGGAGGAGGAAGAAGAGGAGGAGGAGGAGGAGAAAAAAAGATAAAATAAACAACAAATTAAAATGGCACACTTGAAAATGCCTACTTTGTACAAAAAAGTGTAGTAATAGAGGAATGGGGATAAAAAAGACATATAGAAAGAAGATAGCAATTGTAACTTCAACCTGATAAGAAATTACATTAATGTAAATGAATTAAACATTCTAATCAAAATACTAAAGGCAGAAATAAATGCAATAGAGAATAGATGAACAACGGAGAATAATCAACAAAAAAAAGTTGGTTCTTTGAAAAGATCAACAAAATTGACACATTTTTGGCTAGTACTGGAAAAAAAAAGAGAGAAGATTCAAATTACTAAAATGAGAAATGAAAGGAAGGATGTCACTACTGCCCTTACAAAAATAACAAGGTATATAAGGGAATACCATTAATAATTATATAGCCAAAAAATGAGATAATGTAAATGAAATGGATAAATCCCTAGAGGGACATAAATGAATGAAGCTAACTCAAGGAGAAATATAAAACTCAATTAATCCTACAATAAGTAGTGATGGAGATAGTAATCCAAAATATTCCCACAAGGATATGCTAGGCCTGTATGGCTTTGCTGGTGAATTCCATCAACTACTTAAAGAAAAAACCAAAACCAAAACCAAAACAAACAAACAAACAAACAAACAAAAAAACAATGCTTCACAAATTCGTCTAAAAATAAAGAGGTGGGCGCACTTCCCAATTCATTCAATGAGACTAGTATCACACTGATACCAAAACCAGACAAAGGCACCACAACAAACCTAAAGAGTATCTATTATGAATATAAATGCAAAAATCCTCAACAGAATAAAAGCAAATCCAATCCAGTAACATGTAAAATAGACCACAATTAAGTGGGATGTATCCAGGTATGCAAAGGCAGTTCAACATACAAAAGTAAATTCATGTAATACGCCATATTAATAGAATAATGGATAAAAATTAGGAATAGAAGAGAACTTCCTCAACTTGACAGACAACATCTATGAAAATCCTGCAGCAAAGATCATATATAATGGCGAAAGAATGAATTAAATCCTCCCAAATTCAACATTGTACTACAGGTTCTAGTCAAAGCAACCAGACAAAGAAAATAAAGCCTCTAGTTTAGAAAGAAAGAAATAAAACTATTTCGATTCCAGATGACATGATATTATACATTAAAATCACAAGGAATCCACAAAGAAAAAATAGAGAGAGAAAAGAAAAAAAATCCTATTAGAATTAATAACCCAGTCTGACCAAAATTGTAAGACACAAATCAGTATATAAAAAAGAAATTATATTTCTATACAACAGCAGTGAATAATCTAAAAATAAAAGGAAGGAAACATTTTTGTTTACAGTAACATCAAAAAGAATAAAATACTTAGGAATATTAAGAAAAACATGTGGAATACTGAGAAAAATGTCTGAAACTTGTATATTGAAAACTAAAATACTACTGATAGAAGTTAAAAGTGACCTAAAATAAATGGAAATCTCTTCTGTGTTCATGGATCAGAAGCCTTATTATTGTTAGGATGGCAACTGTCCTCAAAATGACCTATAGATTCAATGCAACTCTGGCTTTTTGGCAGAAATGAACAAGCTGATACTAAAACTAATATGGAAATGCAAGATACCCAGAATAGTCAAAACAATCTTGAAAAAGAACAAAGTTTTGAAGTTTCCAAATTCAAAACTCACTAACAAAACTGTAATCCATACAGTGTGGTACTTGCATAAAGGACAAATAGATTGAGAGAAAAGAACTGAGAGTCCATAAACAAACTCTTACACGTAGCCAGTTAATTTTTAACAAAGGTGCCATGACAATCCAATGGGGAAAAAGTAATCTTTACAAAAATGATGCTGGGACACCTGAACATACACCTGGAAAGAAAGAAAACTGAACTTTTATCTTAACACCATTTATGAAAATTAACTCAAAATAAATCACAGACCTGAAACTACAAACCTTTTAGAAAATGAACAATGAGAAAATCTTCAGGACTTTGGATTACAAATACTTCTAATATATGACACTAAAATCACAAACAACAAAAGAGAAAATAATCAAGTAAACTGGACTTCAGTAAAATTAAAAACTTCTGTGCTTCAAAGGACTTCATCAAGAAAGTAAGAAAACAATCCACAGGATGGGTGAAAATATTTCCAATATTTTCCCTGATAAGGGGCTTTTATCCAGAATAGATAAAGAAGAATTCAAACGTGACAATACAAAGACAAATACAATTAAATTGGGCAAAGAATTTGAGTAGATGTTTCTCCAAAGAAGACATACGAATGGGAAATAAGCACATAAAAAGATGTTCAATATCAGTAGGCATTAGGGAAATAGAAATAAAAAGCACAATGACATGCCACTTCATACCAACTAGGATGACAAATATATATGATATATGATATATAAATATGTATCTATAAACCCGGTAATAAAAAGTGTTGATGAGGATGTGGAGAATCTGGACTCCTCATACATCACTACTGGAAATATAAAATGGTGCAGTCACTTTAAAAGCTACTTTAGCAATTCCTGAAAATGTTAAAAGTAAAATAAATCCCAGCAATTCCATTTTTTGATATATCCTCAAGAGAACAGTAAATATGTGTTCACACAAAAACTTGTCCATCAGCATTTACAGCAGAATTATTCATCATCAACTGATGGATGGATAAGCAATGTGGTGTAATTATAACAATGGCATATTATCTGAACACAAAAAGGAATTTGGGTACTTATATATGCTACACCATGGATGAACCTTGACAACGTCACACTAAATGAAAGACGACAATCAAAAAAGGCAGCATACTGTATGATTCTACTTATATGAAATGCCCAGAACAGGCAAATCCATAGAGGCAGAAAGTAGAGTGGTGGCTGCTGGGGGCTAAGGGAAAGGAAGGTTAGGGAGTGACTTACTAAAGGGTACTGCTTCCTTTTGGGAGTGATGGCTACACAACACTGAAATGTACTTAAAACCCTAATGCACACTTTCAAAGGCTGCATTTTATGGTATGTGAATTATATCCCCATAAAGCTGTTATTCTTGAAGCTGAGCCCACCTATGGAGCAACTGGCACAGCACTGACTGTGGCATCTGGAGTGGGAGTGACCCACCTGCCCACCTTGAAGGAGAGTAGCACCTGACCCAGTGTTGCAGGGGCGTGATCTTCTTGCCGATGGACACCATGAGCAACACAGATGAGGGGGCCAACAGAGCAAGCTGAGTTCGTGAAACAGGGTGAAGACACAAAGGCCTCTCAATAAAACCATTAAGAGCGCACAGTCTCTAGGAGAACACATCTTTCTTTTTTAAATCTTTTTATATCTGTTTTGTTTTCTATTACCTTTTCAATCTTTACTTTTTAAACAGTTCTATATGTTTACAGTTCTCATTTCATTTTTAATTCTCTTGGTTTTCATCTGTTATTGATTATTCACAGGTTTCAAATATTGTGTCTTGATTTTTTCTTCTTTTTATTAAGGTTTTTAAAAGACATCTCAACTCGATTCTTATTCTGCTTCAACTTGCTCTTCTATTATTGATTATACACTGTTTTCAAACCTTATTTTCCTCCATTCTTTTAAAATTCTCTCTCTCTCTCGTTTATAAGTTTTATTCCCACATAGGCTTTAGATAAATAAATAAACTCCTTTAAGGACCACAATACATAACTGATACTCCTTAAGCCACAGTGCCAGAGAGATATGAGCAGTATGAAGAAGCAGAGGCAGTACTCCCAATTAAAAGAGCAAGAGAAATCCCCTGAAAGAACGATCAATGAAATAGACATTGATGGCCTACTAGATCAATATTTCAAAAAAGAAGTGATCAAATTACTGAAGGAACTAAAAGAGATAGTGTTTAGAGACATAAAATATGTCAAAAACAAAATAGAAGCTATAAAGAAGAGCCAAGTAGAATTGGTAAATTCATTGGCTGAAATGAGGTCAGAACTAAAGGCTGTACAAAGCAGGCTAGATAATGCAGAGGAATGAATAAGTGACCTAGAATACAGGACAACAGAAAGCACCCAATCAGAACAGCTGAGATAAAAACAAATAAAAAACAATGAAAACAGTATAAGGAACCTATGGGATAATATAAAGCATGCCAATCTATGCATAATAAGGGTTCCAGAAGGGAAGAAATAACAAAGGGAATGGAAAAGGTATTTAAAGAAATCATGACTGAAAACTTCCCAAACCTAAAGAAGGAATCAGACACCCAAGTACAGTAGGCTCAGAGGTTCCCAAACAGGGACAGCCTAAAGAGACTCACACCAAGACATATCATAATCAAGATGGCCAGACTGAAGGATAAAGAAATGATCAGCAAGAGAAAAACAAACAGTGAGTTACAAGAGAAGGCTCTCAGCTGATTTCTCTACAGAAACACTACAGGCCAGAAGGGAGTGGCAAGATATATTCAAAGTCCTGAGTGAAAAAACAGATGCAGCCTAGGATACTTTCTGCAGCAAGGCTATCTTTTTGAATAGAAGGAGACGTAAGGAATTTCACAGAGAAGCAAAAACTAAAAGACTTTAGCAACACTAAACCCATGCTAAAAGAAATATTGGAAGGTCTACTCTAAATAGAAAAGAAGCAGGATTCTAGAGAAATGAGAACTCATAACTGGAAAGGTGATAACTACCATGAATTACAAATAGAATAAACATGAAATTGTAAAAGAAGACATCTAAATCATTGAGTGGGAGAGGGAAGCAAGAAAATATAGAGTATTTTTTTCTTTCTTCTTCTGCTTTTTAAATTTTTTTGTTCTCGGTAGGATGGGTTTGAGATTACATTACAATCTGTTTAGTACACACAGTTGCAGTAATTGGTTAACAGACTTACAAAAAAGTGTAACCACAAGCCAAAAACTTACAAGTGAGTCACAAAACCTAAATACAATCCAAGATAATATAAAGGAAAATTACCATACCACAAAAGGAAGAAGAAAGGAACAAAGAAGAAATACCAAATCAACTGCAAAATAAGTTCAAAATAGCAATAAACACTCATCTATCATTAATTACTCTAAATGATAATGGACTATGTGCTCCTGTCAAAAGACAGAGTGGCAGACTGGATAATAAAGCAAGAATCTTCAATAAACTGCATACAAGAGACACACATTAGGGAGAAGGACACATATAGATTGAGAGTGAATGGGCGGAAAAGGATATTCCATGCAAATGGAAATGCCAAAAAAGCAGGTGTAGCAGTTCTGATTTCAGACAAAATAGACTTTAAAACAAGGGCCATGAAGAAAGATAAATAAAGACATTTTATAATGATTAAAGGAGCAATACAAGATGAGGACATTACAATCATTAATATATATGCATCCAACATGAGCACCTAAGTACATAAAACAACTACTAACAGAGATAAAGGGGGAAATTGATGGGAATACAATCATTGTCAGAAATTTTAACACCACATTAACATCACAAGACAGATCTTCCACACAGAAATTAAATAAGGCAACAGAGAAATTAAATGATACAATAGAAAAATTAGATTTAGTGGATATTTTCAGTGCATTACAACCCCCCAAAATAGGATATATATTCTTTTCAAGTGCACGTGGAACATTTTCTAGGGTTGATCATGTACTTGGTCAGAAAAGAAGCCTCAACAATTTTAAGAGGATAGAAATTATCTCAAGCATCTTTACTGACCACAATGTCATTGAAACTAGAAATCAACTTCAGAGAAACAAAGGAGAAAAAAAGGAAAGCATAGAGATTAAACTATATGCTATTAAAAAAAACAATGTGTCAATGATGAAATCAAAGTTGAAATTAAAGAATACCTTGAGACAAATGAAAATGAAAACATAACCAAACAAAACTTATGGGACACAGCAAAAGCAGTGCTAAGAGGAAAGTTTAGGGCGATACAGGCCTTCCTCAAAAAAGAAGAACAATATCAAATAAACAATCTAACCCACCAGTTAAAAGAACTAGGAACAGAAGAGCAAAAACACCCAAAATTCAGCAAAAGGAAGAAAATAATAAAGATCAGGGAGGAAATAAATAAAATAAAGATTAAAAAGAAAAAGAGAAAATAATCAATCAAGTCAAAAGCAATTTTTTTGAAAGAGTAAATAAAATCGACAAAACTCTGGGAAAACTCACAAAGAATATAAAAGAGAGAGCACAAACTTGCAAAATAAGAAAGGAAAATGGAGAAATTACAACAAGTAACATAGAAATACAGAATATCATATGAGAATATCATGAAAAACTACGTGGAATAAAATGGATAACCTAGAGGAAATGGATAAGTTTCTGGAAACATACAATCCACTAAGACTGAATCAAGAAGAAACTGACCACTTGAACAAACCAATCACTAGGAATGAAATCAAATTAACAATAAAAAAAAAAACCACCCTACAAATAAAAGTCCAGGACTGGACAGCTTCACCAGGGAATTTTACCACACATACAAAGAAGAACTCATACCAGTCCTTCTCAAACTCTTCCAGAAGATTGAAAAGAAGGAATATTCCCAAACTCATTCCATGAAGCCACCATCACCCTGATATCAAAACCAAGCAAAGACACCACCAAAAAAGAGAATTACAGACCAATATCACAGATGAACACAGATGCAAAAGTCCTTACCTAAATACGAGCAAATAGAATCCAACAGCACATAAAAAAGATTATACATCATGCTCAAATGGGGTTCATCTCAGGGACACAACTGTGGTTCAACATATGCAAATCAATCAATGTAATACTTCACATCAACAAGAGAAAGGACTAACCACATGATCATCTCAATAGATGCATAAAAGCTTTTGATAAAATTCAACACCCATTTATGATAAAAATTCTCACCAAAGTGGGTATTGAGGGAATATATCTCAACATCATAAAAGCTATATATGACAAACCTACAGCCAGTATAGCACTCAACGGTGAAAACCTCAAAAGCTTCCCACTAAAATCTGGGACAAGACAACGATGCCCACTATCACCACTCCTATTCAACATAGACTTGGAAGCCCTGGCCACAGCAATCAGGCAAGTAAGAGAAGTAAAAGTTGTCTAAATTGGAAAAGAAGAGGTAAACGTGTCACTATATGCAGATGACACGACACTATATATAGAAAACCCTTAAAGATCCACACAAAAACTACTAGAGCTGATCGAAGAATTTAGCAAGGTAGCAGGTTATAAGATTAATGTTCAAAAATCAGTTGCATTTCTTTACACTAATGATGAATCAACAGTAAAAGAAAGTAAAGAAACAATCCACTTTAAAATAGCACCCAAAGTAATAAAATATCTAGGAATAAATCTTACCACAGAGGTGAGAGGATTATACACAGAAAACTATAAACCATTGGTGAAGGAAATTAAAAAAGACTTTAAAAAATGGAAAGGTATCCCATGCTCTTGGATTGCAACAATACATATTGTTAAAATGGTCACACTGCCCAAGGCAATCTACAGATTTAATGCAATCCCTATCAAATTTCCCCAGACATATTTCATAGAACTAGAACAAATCACAATAAAATTTATATGGAACCATCAAAGACATAGAATTTCCAGGGCATTACTGAAGAAAAAAAGAAAGAGGCTGGAGGAATAACCCTCCCAGACTTCAGACAATACTATAGAGTTACAGTCTTCAAGACAGCATGGTATTGGTACAAAAACAGACATATAGACCAATGGAACAGAATAGAGAGCCCAGAATCGAACCCACAATCTTTTGGTCAACTAATCTTCGACAAAGGAGGCAAGAATATACAATGGAATAAAGACAGTCTCTTCAGCAAGATAAACATAAGACAAGATATAATAAACATCCTAGAAGAAAATACAGGCAAAATATCTGATATACATCTCAGAAATGTTCCCCTAGGGCAGTCTACCCAAGCAATAGAAATAAAAGCAAGAATAAAGAAATGGGACCTAATGAAACTTACAAGCTTCTGCACAGCAAAGGACACCATAAGTAAAACAAAAAGACAACCTACAGAATGGGAGAACAGTTTTGCAAATGAAACTGACAAAGGCTTGAACTCCAGAATATATAAGCAGCTCATATGACTTAATAAGAAACAAACAAATAACCCAATCCAAAAATGGGCAGAAGACCTAAACAAGCAATTCTCCAAGGAAGACATGCAAATGATCAATGGGCACATGAAAAAATGCTCAATATGACTAATTATCAGAGAAATGCAAATCAAAACTACAATGAGGTATCACCTCAAACCAGTCAGAATGGCCATCATTCAAAAATCCACAAATGACAAATACTAGAGAGGCTGTGCAGAAAGGGGAACCTCCTACACTTCTGGTGGGAATGCAGCTTGGTGCAGCCACCGTGGAAAACAGTATTGAGTTCCCTCCAAAGACTAGGAATAGAATTGCCATATGACACAGGAATACTGCTCCTGGGCATATATCCTGAATGAACCCTACTTCAGGATGACACCTGCACCCCAATGTTCATAGCAGCACTATTTACAATAGCCAAGACATGGAGAAAGCCTAAATGTCCATCAACGGATGACTGGCTAAAGAAGTGGTATAGTTATACAATGGAATACTACTCGGCCATATAAACTGACAATATAGGGCCATTTGCAGCAACATGGATGCTCCTGGAGAATGTCATTCTAAGTTAAGTAAGTGCGGTAACAAGGAATAAAAAGAAGTTACCTCCAGGCACAGTTATTTTGATTAAAATATCCATACAGAAAGCAAGTCACCCCCACGAGTGCTGCCAGGAGGAGCATCTGAGTGTAATAGCCCAGCCAAGCAAAGTAGATTCCGACCTTCTCTCCTTAGAATTTCCTGAAGAAAGACAGAAGGTAGTTTCAGAAGACACACATTATCACTCTGTAGCTTCATCCTCATGTTAATTTCTTTTATTGGGGGGGCATAATTAGGTTTATTTATTTGTTTTTTAAATGGAGGCATTGGGGGTTGAACCCAGGACCTCATGCATGCTAGGCATGCACTCTACCACTGAGCTATACCCTCCTTCCACCATACTAATTTCTGATTCTAAATCAAGGGGGCTTTAAGTTTAAACCTCTGACTCAATTCACACTTAAAACATATGCGTTTTCATAGCAGCGCCAAATTCTACCGTGAAATAAGAAGTATTTTACATATCATAGAAGTACAGATCACTGGTTCACCTGCTGAAGAGAGATAAATGAGAACAGAGCAAAGGAGGGGACGAGGCTGACTCCGGAGCAGATGCAGGGGATCATCACCACTCACTGGACAGTCTGGCACATTCAACAAAACCCCCCAAAGATCATTCTTAACAGGCTTGACACAAGTGGACATCAACAACTGGCTCAGTCATCTGCTCCTGCCTTATCTCGGGAACGTCCCTGGAGCAAATGCATCGTAAACCACAGATAATAAGGAAATGGCTGATAATGATAACAACTGGGAGTGCAATGTCTCTCTGACAAAATATTTATAAAACTCATTGTGGGAATGGGAGAGGGCAGGAGGGATGTGACTGATCTAGGTACTGCCCTGGATTATTTGTATCTAGCACGTCTGCTGTTCCTAGGTTTTAAAAGCCCTTCAATGTTTCTCAGTTAATCTGGAGTAGATGGAACAGGCCAGGGAGGCAAGATTAGAAGAAAGGAGGCAGGGCATGAAGCGGTGCCAGGCTGGTCCTGAAAGGGAGACAGACACAGACAGGCAGACACAGAGGGTTTAGGGATGAGGCGGAAAAATGAGGCGGCGGCTCAGGTGTGTCTTGCTGGTCCTGATACTTCCCTCAACTGGCTCACCGCTGACTCGGCAGTGCCCGGTAAAACCTGTGTTCTGAGTTCTCTGAGTTCTCTCTCAGCTCTAAGTTCTCTCTGAGGCTTCCGTCACAGTCTGGAGCTGAGATGAGCTCCGTGGGCTTAGCCTAGTGGGGACTCAGCTCTGAGAACAGCCTGGAGTCCTGGGAAACTTCACGCAGGAACCCCCTTGGGCTGGACCAGTGCTCACAGGGCTGCTGTGAGACCAGCTCCAACGTCAGAGACCTGGGTGTGGACCATTCCATGGGGAACAGTGCTGAGCCCGATGCCAAATCAGATAGGAGGGACAAAGAGTGTTCTTTCCCATGTGACTGAGCTTTGTGGCCTGTCTCACGGATGGCAGGCTCAGGATGGTGTCTGGTAGAGAAAACCCTGGCAATGGGTTTGAGATGTCTTGGACTCTTTCTTGTTAAGCTTTTTGTAATACATTCTTATCAACTATCTGTCCTGAAAATGCCACATTCAAAACTGAAAGAATGTTAGAAGTTGCCTGCTCCAACTGGCCAATGGTAAACACCCTGATACAGTTAGAGAGCTGGGCAGGCAGCCTCTGCCTGCGTATTTACAATCACGGGGAGTTCATTACTTGCAAAGGTTACATGCCGGCAAGAAGGTCAGAAAGAATTTTTGAACCTTAAACAGATGTCTGCACCTAGTCTTTCCTGAAAGTCTAGAAATAATGAGGATCACTTCAAATGTAGTTTTGTCTGATTGTTATCCCTCTCTGTCTAAAACACCCCAATTTATAATATCAATTTTTCAAAATTCAGCTTTGATTTCTTTTTATCAAAGTTATACCATACATTCAATAAAGAGTCAAACAGTTCTCGAACACCGATTGCAAAAAGGAGCAGTTCCCAACAACCGCCCCATTTCCTGGCCAGAAGCAACCACATTTAGCTCCTACTGCTGACTCTTGGAATAATTACTCCCTGTCTCTGACTTATTTCCTTGTAACACAGCCTACTGACTTTTTCAGCTTTATGTATCACCTATTTAAATTTCTATTTTGGAAAATGAGGATTAAGCTCTCTTTCAAACGCCATCTCATCTACACATCCAAACCTTCATGCTTCCAACCTTTTGATACAATTACAATTTTCATCAGCTCAGTATCCTTGCTTTACATTATTAGTACTCTGTACAGACTGTTCACAGCTGCAGCAAGTTGTCTTCTAGACTTACTTTTTTCTTCCCTACTTTGTTTTACCTGGAGTTAATAATTGTCTTGGTGTTTCACAGCTTAGTTTTCTGTGCACTTAACAATTCAACCTCAGACCTTCTCCTAATGAATATCTTTCTCAATACTTTCCAATACATTGTCTACAAATTTCATCTCCTTGAATAAATCTCTTCAGATCTCCTTCAACCTGGATTAACGACATGCTAGTCTTGTCACAGAGCTCAAGGGGCCACTAGTGGGAAGCGACAAGGGAATACATGGACCAGGAGCAGGGAAAAGATCAACATAATTTCCTTAGCAAAACGTACTTAAAATAGTGGGAAAATTGTTTTCTTTACAAACACAAACACACACACAAATCCCAAAAGCCCATTAAGCATGATTAAAGAGCCGTCAAACCCATTGCCCTGCCATCAAATTCTGTATAACATAAAACAAAAATAACAAAAGGAAAATAACATATAAATATGAATCTCAAGGGGGATGGGGTACACTCATTGGCAGAGTGTGTGCTCAGCATGCATAAGGTCCTAGATTCG
The DNA here is from genome assembly GCF_009834535.1 of Camelus ferus. Taxonomy (NCBI): domain Eukaryota; kingdom Metazoa; phylum Chordata; class Mammalia; order Artiodactyla; family Camelidae; genus Camelus; species Camelus ferus. Next base: position 126,132 of record NC_045729.1, read on the forward strand.
ATCTTCAGTACCTCCATTAGAAAAATAATTAAAAAGAAAAGAAAAATGTATCAACTTTAAATATTTACATATGTACAAACATCCTCTTTTACAACTGTGTTCTACAGGATAACGCGGGTTAATGAGAAAGTGCCTCTTCATGACTGTGATCCTGCTGATAATTGAGGGAGGAAATTAGATTATGACCACATGAAATAAAATCCTTTTTGAAATAATGATCTCGGGTGACACTCATTATTGGCTGCTGTCATCACATAAAAGAGAGTCAACTGGACATTATGTACCTTATTCTAGGAGTACAAAACTTCACATAACAAGTATTCTTGCACAAAGTTGAACCTCAATCAGATCAAGCTTTTAAGGGAGGATCAAATCACTTAGCTAAAGCAAATACATTGGATGGAGAAACAAGTCTACCACCACAGGGGAGAATGAAATCAGCCAAACAGGAAATAGAGAAACCCCTCAGCAATTTCAAGGAAAATGAGAAACAGGAAAATTTTAGATTAGAACCCACTTGAGAGATATGCTAGCTGCAATGTCTGAACCTAGTCTGGATCCTCATTTCAACCCCAAAACTACTTAAAAGTGTATTTCTGTGACAATTAGAGAATAATTTTCTAACCCTAAAAAAAAAGGAATATTCCAATTGTATTTGAAAGAGACCTTGTCTTTTCACTAATGAAAGGTTAAGCTATGTAGGATTGTCTACAAAATGATCCCGTAGTGGGAGAGGGGAGGAGGTGGAGATGAAAGATGCAACAAAAGTGACTCTGAGTTTATAATTCTGGAGCTGGGTGACTGATACAGGCAGGCTGGCTCTGCTGTTCTCTCTACTTCTGTACATGTTTGAATCTTTCCATAATATGTGAAACAAACGAAAACACTTCAGTGTTTTAAAACCCTCAATTTGAAGGTTAAGAGGTTTGCCCAAGTAGGTGGGCACCTGCATGGGGCACTGAGATTAGGAAGAACAGGCACCTGGCTCCAGGCGGACCTGGGGCTACCTTGACTCTTCTCTTCTCCTCACCGTCCACAGCCAGCCCATAACTGCATCCTGTCAGCCCCACTCCCTAAACGCATTCCTCCCTGGCTCCCACCATCTCTCATCTGGCCCAATCCAAGAGCCTCCTACGAGGCCTCCCTGCTTCCTGGGTCCCTGCAATTCATTCTCCACATTATCTTTGCAAAATGTGAGTGAGAGAAAATTACCTTAGTGCTTAAACTATCATGACTGCTTCTCACTGCGCTTAGAGTCTACACTCCTTCCTGGGCTGCTGATGCCCTTCTAAACCTCACGTCTCATCACTCTCACCATCGCTGGCTCCAGTATCTCCTCAAACCTGTTGAGAACATTTGTGCCTCGGGGCCAATGGACAAGCTGCCTCTATTCCTGGGGTGACTTTTCCCAGATCCTCAAAGTCCAGCCTCCTTATCACTATCTCAGCTCACATGTAACCTACTCAAAGATAGCTTTCTTGACTCACTTCCCCCCAAGTCTCCCATCTCAACACTGTGTTATTTCCTTCATTTCAATCTGACATTGTTTCCTTATTTGTCCGATTATTTTTGTTTGCTCGGTTGTCCTTGGCCTCCCTCCCCCCATCAGCCTTGCCCAAACAGCATAAGCTCCCGGGAAGCAGCCGGCGCTGGTGCTCTGAGAAGACACATGCTGAGCGCGACATTACAGTCACGTGGTGTAGTGAAACGGTGTCGAACAGCAGATACAGCAAAGCAGTGAGAATTTCTCTCTTATTTTATAATTTAATTGAACCCTAACATTTACTCCTGTTTAATGAAGAATTTGGTAGGTCTTTAGTCCCTGTTCCTGGATGGCAACCACTAAAGCCTTGAAATTTCCCAAGATAGGAGTGTCTTTGCTATTCATGGTGGACCCTTGGTTGGCTTGTGTTCATGGGATGACTCAGGATGGGGACTGGCCAGCCAGAGACACCAACCATGTGATTAGAGGAGTGGGGCTTCGAGCTTTGTGACAAGTGAGTGACCACCAGGGGAGGAAGGGGCTCAACGTTTAGGGCTAAGGAAAGGTTTGACTTAGAGTTAGGGTTTGGGTTAGCCATGTCGGTAGTGACCCAGTAAATCATGTCTTTGTTATAAAGCCTCCAGTAAAAACTTGGGGCAACAAAGCTCAGAGCTCCTGTGAGCTTCCTGGTTGGTAACACTCTTGGAGGACTGTCACACTCAGATGCCATGAGGGCAACCCTGAGCCCTTCCCACTGGAGTGCTCTCCACAAGCAGCTCACCTGAGGAGATCTAAGGGCTGCTTCTTGTCTATGCTTCGAGGAGGAGCCCATTCCCTGTACAGAAGGCCCTGTTCGCTGGGGCAGCTGAGGTCCTCTGACGGAGGCTGAAGTTGCACTGGGAAGAAGAAGCAAACAGGTGAGAATCACTGTCACCACGTGATCACATGTTCTGTTGATTAAATGTGGTGCTAACACTTCATGGTCATTTGTAAATAAGGGGCCCTCACTTGCCAGGAGGGATGGAGGTACCATATAATTTTTCATAATTCTCTTAATTTTTCACCCAGGATTAATACTAACCCCTTGAGGGTCATTTGCAAAAGTGGGTGGAAAGGAACGCTTGGATGTTACAGTCCTGGGACCACCGTGGGTACCTGGTGAGAGCCTTGCAGATGCTTAATGTCCTACAACCGGGCCAGTCTTCCACAGCAAAAAAACTAGGCCACCCAAGTGCCCAAACTGCTGCAGTGGAGGGACACCTGACGGTCCAAGCCCCTCCTTGGACATCCAGAGGAACCTGGACTCTGGCAGGTTAGGGGCAGGGTCAATTCTAAAACCCAGGCTTTTTTGTCCCCACAATTCAGTAGTTATTCGGTGACAGCACATGGAATATAAACAATAAAGAAACTTGACATGATGTTATATATTTAGCTTACTCAGGAAACAAAATTTAAATCCAGTCATTCTCCTTCCCACCTGACCTGCTTTCCTTTCTCCTGTACTAGAACCAGATTATCACCCACCGAGCCTTAACATGGGTCCTGACTCCACTTACCTCCCTCCCAAACACCACATGAGATGATTCGTCAGCCTGGATGTGGGGCCAGCAATTACAAGAGGCTTTAGTAGAAAAGAACTGGTTGTGTGCAGATGCCAACTAAACACTGTAGAGTCCTGGTGTCCCACATTAGTAATCATGACAGCTGTTTGCAAGTGTCCCCAAAGTTCATTTCAGACTCTCACTGCTAATTTTGCAGGGACATAAATATAAAACAGGTGGACTGCTGGGCTGGACTGCTATGCTGGGTCTCTGATCCAGGAAGCTCAGTGTCTGCTCCCAGCACCCAGCTCCCTGTTCTGCTCATGCATGTGCATCAAGCAGCTGTTTAGTGTCCATTTTAATATCTTAAACAGTGCATTTCAGTATTGTCTTCATCCACAAATATGTGTACCACACAGTAGTAATGATCAATCTCAGTCTTTGCTTTCTTTGGTCTTAGAGAGTCAGATATATGAATAGCAAAGATAACAAAGTCATAGAGCGCTATAATATAGTATTTCCTTTATTTCAATGACAGGATTTATTTAAAGAGCTTAGATATAACATCCTTGCATTTATGGCATCATTAAGCGTCTGAAGCTGTTACATTTTAAAAACTTCATTTCAAGTGAGATGTTATCAGTTAGAGAAGCGCTCCTGAATTTGAGGGGTTGCTGTCATCTCAGACGGAGTCCCTAAAAAATGTCAACACTCTGCAGTATTGCCATCATGACAAGAACCCAGACAGATGAAATTTGGAAAGCCCTGTGGCTTCCTAGTGCACAGACAGAAAATGGTATTTCAGAGGGAAAAGCCTGAGTTACAGAAAATGATAAATTAAATGGTCTAACATGCATTTCCCTTACAAAGAACTAATACTTCTTTGGTCGATAATAACATGTCAGTAATTATGAAAAGAGCTGGCAGATGCATAGTACTTAATATTAGCCAGGGCTCTTCTAACATTGACACAGATTCATTAATCCCCATAGCAACTCTACGAGGTGGGTACTATTATTATCCCCATTTTATTGATGGGGAACTTGATAAACACAGAGGCTAAATGTCTTTTACATGGTCGACAGCGAGAAACCAGCAAAGGTGTTCCATCCTGACTCTACGCTCTTGGCCACTTCTCTTTTTTTTTTTTTTTGGTGGTGGGGAGATAATAAGGTAATTCTGGTGGGGGGTGGGGAGGTAATTAGGGTTATTTGTCTATTTTAGAGGAGGTTCTGGGGGCTGAACCCAGGACCTTATGCGTGCTATGCATGCGCCCCATCACTTGAGATGTACCCTCCCCTCTCTAGTCTATGCTCTTAGCTGCTAATCCGCACTGCCCCACATGGTAGCTCTGGGGGAACTACAGTTCATTCATTCACTGACTAGTTAAACTCAGCCTTCCCGGTGCCTGGGATTCAGCAGTGAACAAGACAACATGGTTCCTGCTCTAAATGAGATTGTCGCCCCCTACATATTATTTTCATTTTAACCAGGAAGAAACAAGGTCAAGAAAATTAGCCTTTTCCTGTTAACACCGGAGGATACATGAGGTGCTTTATTTCATTTCTGCAATTTGACTTACACCATGCGGAGGGAAAGCTGCCTTGCAGATCCCGGAGCTCACAAGCCTTTTTAATCCCGAATTTCTTTTAACACTGTCCCTTACTTGATACTTGATCTGAGAAAGGATGAAATAAATCTAAAAAGATTCTAAGAGAGTGTGTGGCTTATACAGGGTAACTAACCAGCCACTGTTTACTATCCTAACAGGAATCTGTAGGCATATTTCTTTTCTTTCTCTTTTTTCCTTTTTATGGGCAGCTTTTAAAAACCAAACCAAATCACTGATAATTCAACAGCAGGTTCTAAATCACCCCCAAGACAGCAGCTAAACTCAGTTTAGACTTACAATGTGGCTTCTGCTGGCTGGATTGAAGAATGTATCTCTATCCTGAATATAAAAGTCATTCACGCAGCTCTTCTCAAATAGGGCAATGAAAAACTCTTGCTCCGGCTTGATGATACTTTCATCCACATGGAGGACTTTCACAAAACAGCTGAAATTATCAAAGGCTGAGGACCGGGTTTTCAGATCATTGGGCTTCAGAGGCAATTTTATGTGCAGTATCTCAGCCTATGTACAGAGCACCTCCCACAGGGTGTGTACTTTTGCAAATACAAGCTTGTCATCCAAAACCTATATTGGGAGAATGAAAACACAAACCAGGAAACTAACTATTTTCACATTTTTAGTACACAGATTTTCTTACATTGCTGTTAGTTAAAGCACTTGTGCAAACACACACACATATGACACTGGTAAAAGTGAAGATATAATAAAAATAGATTTGCAAACAATCATACATTTTTGCCTTAAAGATAATTTCTTTGTTGAAATTACTGAAAAGTTATTTAAAATCCTTGCAGTTCATTCATAAAATAACCAATGTTTTAGATGAAGAAAAGCAAACTTTTAATTTTTAATGCAAATTAGTAACTAAAATTAGAAACACCAAAATATTCTTTGCAGTGGTATTGTAATGACAATTTTTTAATTTCTGAAACCTAGGACTATTTACATATCTGTTCAATATAGTGTTAAACAGCCATTAAAAGGGATTTAAAAGAATTATATTTATTGATATGGAATATATAATAAAAGGAGAAAGCAAAAAAAGTGAAATAATAATGTTCCTTTTTGGAAGGGAAAAATATCTTCATTTGAACAAAAAAATGTTTAGAAGGATTTTAAGATTCTTTATGTATAATTAAGGTACACATGATTTTTAATTCCACTGTTCTTTCATTTTCAATTTTGGGGGGTAAATTTTTATAATAAAAAAATCTTTTAAAAGGTTCCTGCATAAACACATTAATAGATATATTTATGACTACATTCTCTGGCTATTAAAAAAGATATCCTAGCTTTGGATCTGAAACATACATTCCATAATGCAGATTCTGACTGACTCGTCTCCCAGCCCACAGCGAAGGCACGGCTAGTGTGACATGTTTCAAATATCATTCCAGGGAACATGCAGGCTCCCAGCCAATGGCTGCAAAGGGGCTGACACTGAACTGGTTGCTCCCAGTTGCAGACCATCACAGATGAGGTTAGATTCATAGGCTCATGTTTTCTCTGTCAAAAGAAATCAGAAAATGTTAGGCTTTTACTTTCCACCAAGGGAACAAGAAGTTGTTTGATTTTTTTATGCAAAAAAAAGACAACAAACCAATTTGAACCTGATGAAAAGACATTTGCTCAAAACAGCACAGTAGCAATGAAGGTGCTCTGGCTGGCAGGGACTTGTTGGATTCCTGTGAGTGCTGGACTCCTCACATGGAATTCCCTTGGCACTCCAGAAGGCCTGTGGTTGTCCCCATGGGTTTGTGGCCATATGTGGCACTCAAAAGTCTCTGGCTTTGCCACAATTTCAAAGCCATTTTTGGCTTATGAAAGGTCTTGCACTCAAATGGAGTTTTCTTGAGTCCACTCACTGATGTCATTCACCAGAGTTATAGTCCAGATCTGACATTCTAGACTCTTAAAATCTTGCAGACATTCAAATGGTTCAGGTTTGGATGTGTATTCACCTCTGGAGGCCTGGACAAAATTCGATAAAGCCACCCGGATATGTTCAGCAAAATGCAAAGAAATTTTTCTCTCTGCAAGACTGAAATGTCTGTGAAGCTATAAAAACTTCTGCATCTACAAAAATAAGGAAGCAACTCATCAATAACATATCTATCCATAATGCATGGCCATTTAAAAAAATACTGTATTTACTGCTATTAAATTCTATCTGGCTTCGCCAAATTGTGTCCTAAACTGTAAGAAAAGTATATAAATGTAGAGAATTTTTGACCTTTTAAGAGAAAAAGGAACCCTCCTACTCGGTTGGAGGGAATGTAAATTGGTGCAGCCACTATGAAGGACAGTATAGAGGTTCCATAAAAAACTGAAAATAGACTTCCGTGTGATCCAGCAATCCCATTCTTGGGTATATGTCTGGAGAAGAATATAATTCAAAAAGACACATGCACCCCAATGTTCACAGCAGCACTATTTACAATAGCCAAGACACTGAAACAACCCAAATGTTCACTGACAGATGACTGGATAAAGAAGGTGTGGTATATTATATATGTATGTATATATACATATATATACACACAGATATATACGCACGAACACACACACACAATGGAATACTGCTCAGCCATAAAATATAAAGTAATGCCATTTGCAATAACATGGATGGACCTACAGGGTATTATGATATGTGAAATAAGTCAGAGAAAGGAAAACAAATATTCTATGTATTAACTTATACGTATATCTAAAAAATATAACAAATTAATGACTATAATACAACAGAAATAGACTCACAGGTACACAGAACAGACTGGTGGTTACCAATGGGGAGAAGGAGGAGAGGGGAGGCAGGAAGGGGGTAGGGGATTGAGAGGTAAAAAGTACTACATATAAAATGGATAGGTTACAGGGCTGTATCATAAAGCACAGGGAAATATAGCCATTATTATATGGTGACTTTAAATGGAATATAATCTATAAAAATGGTGAGCCTCTGTGTTGTACACCTGAAACTAATATGATGTAAATCAACTACTCAATTACAAAAATTTTAATCAAAGTTTTCTTTTCATATTATTTACAGTAAGTTAGAAGCCAGCACTGTCAATAGAAACATAGTGCAAGTCACAATTTTCCAGTAATCACATTTAGAAAATAAAAAGGAACAAGCGAAATTATCCTAGTAATAATTATATTTATCCCAAAATATCCCATATACTATCATTTCAAAAGTGTGATTAACACTTTTAAAACTTATTAATAAATATTTTACATTATTTTTGCTGTATGAAGTCTTGAAAATCTATTACATATTTTCCACTTATAGAACATCTCAATTCACAATAGCCACATGTGGCTGGTGGCTACCATACTAGACAGAGCAGATTACACCATTCACACTTCTGATAAATTACCTGCTCTTAATTATTTAAAAAACTTGCAGAAAAGGCTTTAGATATTCCCTATATCAAACAAAGCAACCTTGACGGGTGGGGAGTATCTTCATTATAAAGTGAAAAATAAAGGTAAGAGAGCCATGGTTACATGTATGTTATTGTAACAATAGCTTCTTAATTCATTCAGTACTTTACAATATTTCTTCATATGCCAAGGATTCACTGTCACTGTGCAATATTTTTCACTATTATTATCTTTGGAACTGAGAGGCTTCTGATGACCCTTCTTTGTGCACCTGTACATAAAAGAAAACAACAAAACAGAAAAAGACATTATTAAAGATAATTTACGGGGGAGGGTATAGCTCAAGTGAAAGATCATATTCTTAGCATGCACAAGGGCCTGGGTTCAATCCCCAGTACTTCTTCTAAAAACAAAATAAATAAAAACCTAATTACCACCCCCCTGCATAAAGTTAATTAACTACTTTAATTAAAAGTTAAAAAAAGATAATTTAGTGCAGGCTTATCAGGCTACAAGAGCTACAATGAATGCCCCCCCCCATTAATTTAGAAGAAGTCTCACAGTATTTCCGAACATAAAGGCTAAAATATAATTCAGAACACTTTCTGATGGTCAGCATGATTTTAACAAAAAAGTAGACAATTACCTCCCTGGTGTCAAAGCTCTGTCATAGATGGGCACAGAAAGTTTAGTAAAAATGATTTTGCAACTACCTTTGAAAGAAATGCTGAGAAATGATCTTTTCTGTTGGAAATTAGCCTGCTTTTACATTCTGCAGTAAACATACGTGTTTACAAACCAGGCAGGAACTGGATCATATTTTACACATACTTAGAAACTGATTTGAATTTTGCTCTCTACCTGCAAGGCTATTTCTTAAGTAATAACATAAGCTGGCCACTGTACTAAATTTTGTTTCCCTGTTTGCTTAATCCTCACAACAACTCTGTAAGCTGCTATTATTACCCCCATATAACAGATAATGAGCTTGAGGCAGAAAATAATTTGGGTAAATTGGTAAACGGTGGAGCTGGCTAAGACCGCAGCCAGTCTGACACTCAAGTCCATTCTTCTCACCGATGTCTGATACTGCTGCCTACATTCAGCAATGACCTCTGATTTCATATTTAAGTGTGTCTTTTCTAAAAGTACAAAGCTATATTAGTACTGCTGTGTAAAGTATTCTTTTGAGATGTGATTGCCAATAAAACAAAAACAAATAAAATCAGGGTGCCACTGAGGGGAGGGCGAACTGCGTATGGATGGACACAAGGGGACATTTTGGGGACACAGTTGCACAACTCTAGAAATAGCTAAAATGGCTGACTTGTACAATTATAATGTGTGAATTTTATGGCCTGTAAATTACACCTTAATACAGCTATTAAATTAAGAACCTGGGATACAAAATTAAGACTAAAGCATTATATATATATATATATATATCACACAAAGAACAACAGGCAAATATCATTATTTACTGTGCCATTATCCTTCATGCAGCTTCCTTTCCTCCCCCGTTCCTGAAAGGATGATTCATTTTTAAAATAGTCTTTTAATTTATTGAGCAAATAATTTTTGACTGCCTACTATATACCCAGGACTAGTCTAGGCACTTGGAATAGATCAATAAACAAAACAAAAGTCCTGTTCTCACGGAGTTTGGTTGGAGTCTAGCTGGGTTGGGGGGTGGAGATGACAATTCACACAACAGAGCAGCAGAAGAGGTGGCATGTTAGGAAAGAGGAACCATGGAAAAAAGTAAAAAGGGCAAGGTAAAGAGAGTTGAGGGTATAGGATGAGGGTGATGTTGTATTATATACCAGAGCAGGCCACACTGAGGACTGAGGTTAGAACTAGGACTAGGACGTGAGAAGTCCCAGGTGGACGGAATAACCATCACCAAGGCCAGCGCGCACCTCGCATGTTCCAGAATGGGGGCACGGCTGGAGCTGCGTAGAAGGGTCAGTGCAGATCCTGTACGGCCTTGGAGGACGTTGTAAGGACTGTGGCTTTTACCCGGAGTGAAGTGGGGAGGCACTGCAGAAGGACGACACAATCTGACTTAGGTTTTCAAGGCTCACTTGACTGCCGAGTGAGAATAGTCGAAACGGGTCAGAGATGAAAGGAGGGAAGCCTCTGAGAAGGGCTGTGCAGGAGGAGAGGACAGTGGCTTAGGGCAGGGAAGCAGCAGTGGAGGCAGGAGCCATGGTGAGAAGTGGCTGGGCTCTGGATATGTTTTAAAGGCAGTGTTAAACCAGATCTATTGACAGGATTCATGTGGTATGTCAGTGAAAGTCAGAATAACTCCAAGTTTTTTGACCCAAGCAGCTGGAAGGATTAAGTTTCCACTAACTGAATGGAGGAGGCTCCAGGAAGAACCAGTTTGGGGGGTAGGAGGACCAAGAGCACAGTTTTTACACATGTTGGCTTTAAGATATCAGAGTTCCAAGTGAAGATGCCAAATCAGCAGAAGATTGTAAGGGTTCAGGGTTTGGAGAGAAAAAGTCTAGCGGGAGACAGAAATGTGGGAATCATGGGTCACACAGGTGGTAAAGGAATACATGAAACCCAGGTACTCAAACATTAAGATAACCTGGCATTAACCATAGAAGTTATCCTTGAGGGCCTGCCTACTAGGTGTGGATATCAGTCGTATTTCCCGACCACTCGAGTTTTAAGAAGGAACTTACAAATGAATTCGTGCAAGACACTGCCTCCAGGGGGTGGGTCCAGAGCTGGAGTGGGAGAATGGGATGGTGCACGCTACTCCCTACGGCAGAATGTGCGTGTGTGTGTCTGTGTGGGTAATCATGTGTGTGTGAGCAAGGGGATGAGTTTCACCTGGCTTAAGAAAAAGAGCTAGTAAGTCTATAAGCTGAAATATGAAAGAACATCCAGATCTGGTAGAGGGAACAGGGGAAACACTGTGTACTGTAAGACATATCCCCATAATGCCATTTCCCACCATCCTTTCATCAGAAACACAGTTGGAAAGGGGGGAATTATGTAGATACGTGCAATGTACACAAACTTTCTGACTATGTCACACTGAATATCTACATATGTAGCAAGTTAATGATATTTATATCTGCTTCAAGTTTAATAACAAGTTCACAACAGAGGGGAAATAAAATATTGAGGACTGGTAGAAGTATCCTAGAAGACCTTTCAATGCTCAGAATGGAAGCAAAAGCAGCTTCACCCCACAAAGAATGTCATTAAGAGTCAAGAATGTTTATATTTGCTTAAGAAATTAAGAGTTACAACTTCCTGCTTTAAAGAATTAACTTTAAGACAGATACCATACTATAAGCAACGTCTATAGTGGTGCTTTCTTAAAGCTATTTTTAGTTCCTGCTTGTTCTGATGTACTCCAGAAACTCTGCAAAGAAAACCTTCTATTCAAAGGCTTAAAGGAATAAAAAAAGAAATAACACTGCATTCTTTTAAGTGTTCTCTGTACTGAAAGTCACTTGCAAATGCAGCACCCTGCCACAGGCCTACATTTTTAACAATAAAGCCCTTTGCGCAATTTTTCAATTGCTATGTGACTTTGTGTCAGTCTCTCACTCAGAAGCAGAATGGAGTACCAGAAAATGACACGTCATATCTAAAACTACAGATGTCGGAGATGAACGGACACCAGGACACAGCTAAGTGGGAGGGTGAGGTTTACCTTTTAAGTTACCATAAGTGCAGTTACACCTGCTCTCTGCTTCCACTGTGAAGTGAAGGACTAGTCTTTTCCAGAAAAGCTCTCATTCTGAGACCTGTCTTCTTTAAAATATTTGGAGAATCTCTTTTAAGGTTCTTTCACTTTTAAGTCTTTCCCCAACTCTACATCCCATAACAAGTGTTAAAATTATCCAATAGCCTATTTCTACAGAACATACTCTACAAAAGCTGAGGTTTCTCAGGGTTTGGATCCCTGAACTCTGCTACCAGATAATCCTAAAGCCTTCCTTCCATAACTGACTCTTCTGCCAATTCCCAGCTGTGGGCAAATTCAGCTTCTCAGACCAGGTAACTTTCTAACTCTGCCTACGAACACACTACAGCCAGTAAAGGAACTCTCAGACAGGAAGCACACAAAGCCCCTAGTGAGGGTTGCCTCCTTCAAACAATCAAGATGCCATCACTAAGCAAATATTTAAACCTACTGCAAAACTTCTGAATACATCTTGCAAACAATATAGTTTCTATAGATGCATACTATTTGCTCTGGAACAGTGATTTCCAATGGAGGGAACACAGGACCCCATGACCCAAGCAATTTTTAAAAACTGCACACAACCGTCCCTCTTCATGTGAGGACTCAGGCAAGCCCGTCTTACAGGTCTAGGTGTAAAAGAATGATAGCACCTCTAGGAGTAGGGTGAAAAGCAGCGAGGTAGACTTTTAGTGAAAGGGGGTGATGTAATAGGCCCCATCGACCACTTACCTCCCACCACAGGACAATCATCTCAGATCGAGAACAAACACCTTGGGAAACAGAGGTTGTTTATGTTTTTATGGTTTTCTGGTGGAAATAATGCCCTGAGTCATGTGAAGTTGTGGCTGCAAAATTGAACAGGGGACCAGACATTTTCACATTCAGGACACAAATAGCCCCCGGGTTACCACCATATCTGTTCTCCCCTTTGCCTGTTCACCCCAAAAGCTGCAGGAATCTCCTGCTTCCAATGACACCCACCACTTCTCACAAATTCCTGCCAAGTTCACGTCAGCAGCTGGTGGTGTCAAAGTCACCATTTGTACTTCTCTGAAGTCCCTCCATTACTTTACATCCCTTCTATTTTCTCTGTTGTCTTCCTAGATACACTTGCATTCAGAAGCTGGTTACCGCACTAACATTGCCTCTGTAATCATTCCAGGATATGGGAAGTAGAGATTCAACTGTAACCAGTCCCAGAATACTTGTCATGCCACTCTAGTTTCCCAACAAAATACTCTGGCATCCCTCATCTCACCCAAAGAACCACCGCATTACTTAGAGGTTGTAAAAGAAGAGGGCTTTCTCTACTGGAAAACACTATGGCTTGTGGTAGAGTTGTGATTTCAGTTTTTGTAACTAGTTACAGGCAAAAAGACATGTTCCGCAAATTTTCTTGAAGCGTTTGGAATTTAAACTTTTATTAGATACAAAGCCGGCGGACTAACTGTAATCTATGAACATATGGTCATATTACCAAATAATGCTCATTTCTGCCTTACAGTCATGTAAGAACTTGAATTACACCTGCAGCCTGCAGGCCTTTAGAATTGGATGTGAAGCATCCTGTGAGATAAAAAACCTCCTATCCAGTCACAGAACACCTTAAAGACAACATCACATTAATGCCACTGAATACATTATTATAGTCCATGTATGGTTAAGTTACATCTCCAATTTCTCAGAACTGGAAAGCAGATGTCTAGAAATGCTGGAAAAGCCCAACTACCAAAACAGCTCAAAAGTTAAAGAGGCTCCTGCACCTCCAAGAGCAGAGGGCGGAGGGGGCTTTGCCCATCACCCTGTCCTCCCCCATGGCGTGGCATGTGGGGAAGTAGGCAGGAGTGGGTGGCTGGGACTCGGAGGTGGAGAGGTGATGAAAGCAAGAGTGGAACTGCTCTGGTCCTAGAACAACAGAGCTGTAAAAAGCTCGGCATCAGTTCAACCCGCTCCCTCTCCCACATTCACTCCCACCTACGTGACAAACAGAGCACAGTCAGGCACTTCCTGCCCATGAGGGTGACTACTAGCAGGAAAGGGACCAGGATAAAAGCATGTCCTATAAAAGATTAGTCTGATTTTTAAAGACTATGTTATAAACAATGAAAAGCACTGTCAGAGTGGGACACCTGTGAGGCGCTCAAATAGGGAGGAGGAGGCTGAGGATCCATTTCCAGCACTTCCATGTCTTTTATCACTCCTATTTCTGACCTTTCCTTTGCCACTTTTTGTAGCACTGCCATCACTGGCAGGTAAAGGGGCAGCAATGTGACTTGGCCATTTGGCCGATGGGGCTACATTTCCCAGCACTGGAATGAAAAGGCACTGGAAGAGGAGCAGCTGGAAGATGTGAACCGCGGTCCTGTCCTGTGCCCAACACTAACCAGGTGACCCTGGGTTTGGCTCTTATTCTCTCTGGGCTTCCGGCTGTTTACTTATAAAAGAAGGCTTTGTCATTGCACAAATATATCCAATATGAAATGTAACGTGAAAGTCAAGCATAATGACATCTCACCTGCTTGCCTCAGGGAACTGTACAAGCACTGAACACTATGTGAATGTAAACACAGAGTTAAGAAAACTGTTGAGGTAAAGCGCTAAACTGAACATGGAGATAAAGTTTTATGGATTTTCTTGGCTTTCTTTTTTAATTGCAACACTGAATTAATAGTTATTAGCTATACTCCACACAACCACCCCTGCGAATAAATAAAGTAGGTAAGCACAGCCTGGATGCCTGCTATTGCCCGATGCTAAGCAGGGTGAGGGTATAAAGGAGGCTGAACAAGGGAGTCTTCTCCAGTTACCAGCTAAGTGAGGAGACACATTGGAAACCTCCCGGGAATGGTACCAAGTCAGTACTCAAAGCCAAGATAAAAGGCTACCGATCATGAACAGTGCAGGAATACAAAGAGGAGCTAGAAGTATTTGGAGTAAATAGGGAAGACTCAATGAAGGGGATGGGGCTCCAACTAGTTCTCAGGGCAATTCTAAGCTGTTTTAACTGAGGACTGGGTAGGAAAACGCTGGTGACTCCTGGTTTTTAATAAGGCACAGGTTACCCTAGGAGGGTAAGTCACATAATGATTGGAACACATAAGGTAAGGCGAAAGTGATGGAGGGTCGAGACTACCTGCCTGAGATCTGGTTGTGGTAAGTCTTTGACTTGACTCTAGATGTTGGAGGGTCAAAACAGTAGGTTGACTGAAAGGGGGGGAGAGAATATCCAAGAATTCAGCAGAAGGAAAAATTCATGTATCAGGTATGAAAGCTCTTCATCAGAGCATCAGCAATCAGAATAGTCTCTTGAAACCAAAAACATACAGTTCCAGAAGCTGACAAAATGTGGAGGGTGGTGAGAGAAAGATAAATCAAAGACCATTCCAAGCCTTTGGGTATTCAACACCGGAAGAATGATTATCCCACTGAATAAGTGGAGACGCTGCAAGAAAAAAGTTAATGAAATCAGCTTTAGACATGTTGAATCTGACATATGAGCTAAGAGTAGGTGTTCTCTAAGAAGCTCAAAATTCAAAACTGAAGCACAGATGTAGATTACAGGCTTAAGATGCAGATGGACAAGACATGATAAATCTCCTAAAAGAAAACATAGGCAAAACATTATCTGCCATAAATCTTAGCAACGTTCTCCTAGGGGAATCAACCCAGGCAATGGAAATAAGAGAAAAAAATAAACAAATGGGACGTAATTAA
The DNA here is from genome assembly GCF_009834535.1 of Camelus ferus. Lineage (NCBI taxonomy): Eukaryota > Metazoa > Chordata > Mammalia > Artiodactyla > Camelidae > Camelus > Camelus ferus. Next base: position 141,602 of record NC_045729.1, read on the forward strand.
ACTCATAATTTTCTTCACAGCAAAGGCAACCATAAGTAAAACAAAACATCAACCTACGAATGGGAGAAAATATTTGCAAATTATACGACTAGCAAAGGCTTAATTTTCAAAATATATAAGCAGCTCATACAACTTAATAACAAAAAAACAAATAATTCAATCCAAAAATAGGCAGAAGACCTAAACAAGCATTTCTCTAATGAAAACACAAATGGCCAATAGACACATGAAAAAATGCTCAGCATCACTAATAAACCAAGAAATGCAAATCAAAACTACAATGAGGTATCAGCTCACAACAGTCAGAATGGCCATCACTCCAATAAACACACATCTATCATTAATTACTGTAAATGTTAATGGACTAAATGCTCCAGTCAAAAGACACAGAGTGGCAGACTGGATAATAAAGCAAGAACCTTCAATATGCTGCATACAAGAGACCCACTTTAGGGAGAAGGACACATATAGATTGAGAGTGAAAGGATGGAAAAGGAAATTCCATGCAAATGGAAAAGTCAAAAAAGCAGGTGTTGCAGTACTGATTTCAGACAAAATAGACTTTAAAACAAAGGCCATAAAGAAAGATAAAGAAGGACATTTTATAATGATTAAAGGAGTGATACATGATGAGGATTTTACACTCGTTCATATATATGCACCCAATATAGGAGCACCTAAGTACATACAAGAATTACTAACAGAGATAAAGGAGGATATTGATGGGAATACAATCATAGTTGGAGATTTTAACACTGCATTAACATCACTAGACCGATCTTCCAGACAGAAAATAAGCAAGGCAACAGAGAAATTAAATACTACAATAGAAAAACTAGATTTGGTGGATATTTTCAGAGCATTACACCCCCCAAAAATAGGATATACATTCTTTTCATGTGCACATGGAACATTTTCCAGGATCGATCATGTACTTGGGCACAAAAGAAACCTCAACAATTTTAAGAAGATAGAAATTATCTCAAGTATCTTTACTGACCACAGTGCCATGAAACTGGAAATCAACAACAGAGAAACAAAGGAGAAAAAATGGAAAGCATGGAGATTAAACAATATGTTATTGAAAAAACAATGGATCAATGAGGAAATCAAAGCTGAAATTAAAAAATACCTTGAGACAAATGATAATGAAAGCACAACCACTCAAAACCTATGGGACACAGCAAAGGCAGTGCTAAGGGGGAAGTTTATAGCGATACAGGCCTTCCTCAAAAAAGAAGAACAATCTCATATGAACAATTTAACCCACCACCTGAATGAGTCAGAAAAAGAAGAACAAAAAGCCCCAAAAAGCAGCAGAAGGAAGGCAATATTAAAAATCAGAGAGGAATTAAATACAATAGAGATTAACAAGACCATAGAAAAAAATCAACCAAACCAAAAGCTGGTTTTTAAAAAAGTAAATAAAATCGACAAACCTCTGGCCAAACTCACAAAGAAGAAAAAAGAGAGAGCACAAATTAGCAAAATAAGAAAGGAAAATGGAGAAATTACAACAAACAAAATAGAAATACAGAATATCATACGAGAATATTATGAAAAACTATATGGAACCAAACTGGATAACCTAGAGGAGATGGACAAGTTCCTGGAAACATACTGTCCACCAAAACTGAATCAAGAAGAATCTGAACACTTGAACAATCTGATCACTAGATAGGAAATAGAAATAGCAATTAAAAACCTCCCTACAAATAAAAGTCCAGGACCGGACGACTTCACCGGGGAATTCTACCAAACATACAAAGAAGAACTCATAGCAGTCTTTCTCAAACTCTTCCAGACGATTGAAAAGGAGGGATTACTCCCAAACTCATTCTATGAAGCCACCATCACCCTGATACCAAAACCAGGCAAAGACACTACAAAAAAAGAGAATTATAGGCCAATATCACTGATGAACATAGACGCCAAAATCCTCACCAAAATTTTAGCAAATAGAATCCAACAACACATAAAAAAGATTATACATCATGACCAAGTGGGGTTCATCCCAGGGACACAAGGCTGGTTCAACATATGCAAATCAATCAGTGTAATACATCACATCAACAAGAGAAAGGACAAAAACCACATGATCATCACAATCGATGCAGAAAAAGCATTTGATAAAATTCAACACCCATTTATTATAAAAACTCTCGCCAAAGTGGGTATAGAGGGAACATATCTCAACATAATAAAAGCTATATATGACAAACCTACAGCCAGCATAGTACTCAACGGTGAAAAACTCAAAAGCTTCCCGCTAAAATCTGGGACAAGACAAGGATGCCCACTATCACCACTCCTATTCAATATAGTCCTGGATGTCCTAGCCACAGCAGTCAGGCAAGAGAAAGAAATAAAAGGGATCCAAATTGGAAAAGAAGAGGTAAAAGTGTCATTATAAGCTGATGACATGTTACTATATATAGAAAACCCTAAAAGGTCCACACAAAAGCTACTAGAGCTGATTGAAGAATTCAGCAAGGTAGCAGGTTACAAAATTAACGTTCAAAAATCAGTTGCATTTCTTTACACTAACGATAAATCAACAGAAGAAGAAGGTAAAGAAACAATCCCCTTTAAAATAGCACCCAAAGTAATAAAATACCTGGGAATAAATCTAACCAAGGACGTGAAAGAATTATACACAGAAAACTATAAACCATTGATGAAGGAAATTAAAGAAGACTTTAAAAAATGGAAAGATATTCCATGCTCTTGGATTGGAAGAATCAATATTGTTAAAATGGTCACACTGCCCAAGGCAATCTACAGATTTAATGCAATCCCTATCCAATTACCCAGGACATATTTCACAGAACTAGAAAAAATCATAATAAAATTCTTATGGAACCATCAAAGACCTAGAATTGCCAAAACATTACTGAAGAGAAAGAAAGAGGCTGGAGGAATAACTCTCCCAGACTTCAGACAACACTATAGAGCTACAGTCATCAAGACAGCATGGTATTGGTACCAAAACAGACATATAGACCAATGGAACAGAATAGAGAGCCCAGAAATGAACCCACAAACTTTTGGTCAACTCATCTTTGACAAAGGAGGCAAGAATATACATTGGAATAAAGACAGTCTCTTCAGCAAATGGTGTTGGGAAAACCGGACAGCAGCATGTAAAACAATGAAGCTAGAACACTCCCTTACACCATAAACAAAAATCAACTCAAAATGGATTAAAGACTTAAACATAAGACAAAATACAATAAACCTCCTAGAGGAAAACATAGGCAAAACATTATCTGACATACATTTCAAAAATTTTCTCCTAGAAGAAATAAAAGCAAGAATAAACAAATGGGACCTAATGAAACTTACAAGCTTCTGCACAGCAAAGGAAACCAGAAATAAAACAAGAAGAAAACCTACGGAATGGGAGAAAATTTTTGAAAGTGAAACCGACAGAGGCTTGATCTCCAGAATATATAAGAAGCTCATACGACTCAATAAGAAAATAGTAAATAACCCAATCCAAAAATGGGCAGAAGACATAAACAAGCAATTCTCCAAGGAAGACATACAAATGATCAAAAAGCACATGAAAAAATGCTCAATATCACTAATTATCAGAGAAATGCAAATCAAAACTACAATGAGGTATCACCTCACACCAGTCAGAATGGCCGTCATTCAAAAATCCACAAATGACAAATGCTGGAGAGGCTGTGGAGAAAGGGGAACCCTCCTACACTGCTGGTGGGAATGCAGTTTGGTGCAGCCTCTATGGAAAACAGTGTGGAGATTCCTCAAAAGACTAGGAATAGACTTACCATATGACCCAGGAATCTGACTCCTGGGCTTGTATCCAGAAGGAAATCTACTTCAGGATGACACCTGCACCCCAATGTTCATAGCAGCATTATTTACAATAGCCAAAACATGGAAACAGCCTAAATGTCCACCAACAGGTGACTGGATAAAGAAGATGTGGTATATTTATACAATGGAATACTACTCAGCCATAAAAACTGACAACATAATGCCATTTGCAGCAACATGGATGCTCCTGGAGAATGTCATTCTAAGTGAAGTAAGCCAGAAAGAGAAAGAAAAATACCATATGAGACCTCTCATATGTGGAATCTAAATAACAAAAACAAAAACAAACAAACAAACAAACAAAAACAAAGCATAAATAAAGGACAGAAATAGACTCACAGACAGAGAATACAGACTTGTAGTTACCAGGGGGGTGGAGGGTGGGAAGGGATAGACTGGGATTTCAAAATTGTAGAATAGACTACACTGTATAGCACAGGGAAATATACACAAAATGTTATGATAACTCACAGAGAAAAAAATGTGACAATGAGTGTGTATATGTCCATGAATAACTGAAAAATTGTGCTGAACACTGGAATTTGACACAACATTGTAAAATGATTATAAATCAATAAAAAATGTTAAAAAAAAAACAAGAATGGCCATCACTCAGAATTTCATGAATGATAAATGCTAGAGAGGCTTAAGAGGGTAGGGTACCCTCTTACACGGCTGGTGGGAATCCAGTTTGGTGTAGTCATTAAGGAAAGCATGGAAATCCCTCAAAAAACTAAAAGTAGACTTACCCTATGACCCAGCAATCCCACTTCTGGGTATATAACTGGAAGGAACTCCAATGTGAAAAGATAACTGCACCCCAGTATTCATAGCACCACTGTATACAATAGCCGAAACATGGAGGCAAGCTAAATGTAGCAACAAATGACTGGATAAAGAAGTTGTGGTATATTTATACACTGGAATACTACTCTACCATGAAAAGGACAAAATAAAACCATTTTCAGCAACATGGATGGAGCTAGAGATCGTCATTCTAAGTGAAAGCAGCCAGAAACAGAAAAATACCAAATGATACCACTCATATGTGCAATCTAAATAAAGAGAGAAAAAGACACTGTGAACTCATCTACAAAACAGAAACAGACTTGCAGACTTAGTAAACAATCTTAAGGTTACCAGGGAAAGGGGATGGGAAGGGATAAATTTGGGAGATTTACAAATGTTAGCCACTATATATAAAAATAGATTTTAAATAAAGTTTCTTCTGTATAGCACAGAAACCTATGTTCATTATCCAGCAATAACCCATAATAGAAAAGCCGATACAGCCACCAACTAAGGAAGCAAGAGGAGAAAGGGGGGTTAGTTATGCTGGGCTAGAGTCCACTTCTAAAATCCTTGTCAGCCCATGAGGCTGCCCCGAGTACACTGAGCCCTCCTCCCAGGGACAGGCTGACATGACATGTGTCCTGCAAACCTGGGGCAGCAGAGGCCATCCCCAGGTCTGGCCCTGGGGGAGATGGGAGCAAGTCCACCTGCTCCCCCTGTGGCAGCAACCCTCACCGAGTCCCCCGCCTCCTGATTGCACAGCGCCTGCCTCTCAGGAAACCACTGACTTGAAAACAAGTGATCCACGAACCTGGGGCAGCGGCAGGGAGATGGGAAGCGACCTGGCAAGCTGGTCGATTTGCCCCCATCTCCCCCATGGCCTGTCCAGGGCTCGGCCTCTGCTGCTCCAGGCACGGTCCCCAGGTCAGCCTGCTCCCGGGAGGAGGGCGCGGTGTGGTCGAAGGCAGTGGCGGGTTATGGGGTCTGCCCATGGGAGCCCGTGGCTTTGCTTCAAACTCCCCTGCACATGGCCTGAGCTTGGCCCCTGCTGCCCCAGGTTCGTGGAACTCAGGTTACAGGTCAGCCTGCTCCTGGAAGGCGGGTGCTGTGCTGTCAGGGAATGGCCGCGGCTGCGATAGCGCGACTGGGGCTGCCTTGTGAGAGCGCAGGGGTTGCAACCATTTCCCGCTGCTGCTGCAGCCATCCCAGCACACTGATCGCACCGCGCCCACCTCCCAGGAGCAGACTGACCTGTAACCTGAGTCCCACGAACCTGGGTCTTAGAGGCTGCCCCCAAGGTCAGGCCACGGGGAAGATGGGAGCAAATCCAGGGGCTCTAATGGGGCAGCCCCCATTCCATCCGAGGCCCCGCGCCCGCACCGCACCCAACTCCCAGGAGCAGGCCATGGTCTGAGGGCCAGTCGGAGATGCTCCGGAGCCGTCCGGTGCCCTGCCACCTCCCGGGGCTGTGCCTGCTCTCCTAAACCCTGGTATAAGAGGCGGGAAAAACGCGGGGTTCAGGAACTACTAATAGCGGGGTTACCACGAACCACAGAGGCGGCTGTGACCCGCCTCAGGGTCCTAACGGGACGCGCGGCCGGGACCTCACCACCGCACCCCTCCCTGTGCGCCTCCCCAGCCGCACAGCCCAGGCGTCACCCGCCGGCTTCGAGCAGCGCGCCCCCACCAGCGCCCCCTTGACTGCCCGGCAGCGGCAGCCGAGCCGAGGGCAATCGGCGGCCCAGACCCCACTTCCTGTTCCTCTCCCAACCGGCTCCAGCCAGCTTCCACGCATTCTGGGCGGGTTCCGGCGTCCATGCATCTGTCCGTCTGCGCGTGCGCGCACCTCATCCTCCCGCCTGCAGCGCAAACTGCCCGGGTGGGTCTCCTGCTTTACCGGCCCTGGCCACTGGGGGCGGGAGGGGCCAGGTGGGGCCCCTCCTGCTCGTCCCGCCGGGTCTCCATCCCCAGAGCCTTCACCCTGCCACCGACTGGGTCCTGGCACTGAAGTAGAACCACTACTGCCCTGGGCCAGGCCACACCCCGCCAGCCCCACTTCCCCTGCTCAACTTCCCCTCCCTGTTACTACCCTCCCACCACTGGCCAGGCCCAGTCTCCCACCAGACCTTGAAGACAGGGCTCCTTCTCCTCACACCGAGGTCCCTGCCCTGACACTCCATCCTGCTAGGTCCTAACCTATGGCCCCTACACCCACAAACTTACCGCTCATGCCTCACCACAGGACCCCCAACATCCTGAAATTATCCTCCTCACCTCAGCAAGTACAGTTCCACTCTGAGCGGGCCCCACATCCCCTCAACCTGTACCCCCTCACCATGGGGTCCCCTTCGCTTTGAGTGCACCCCTACTCTGAGCTAACTACCTCACCCCTCACCCGGTGGTTGGGGTGGGGAAATACGGGCTCCAGTAATGATGACTACTGCCACCAGTGGGGGATCCAGCCTAGTGTGCACCTTCATAGTTAATGTCTGAGGCTACAGGGTGAGGCAGGCTGGGCTGAAGGCAGTTCCAATTCCCACCCTGGCATCCTGATACCCGCACCCTGTGCCTCAACTGACCAGATGGGTCAGGGTGATCCCAGGCTGCCAGCCACTGGCCTGTGGGCCTTGGTTGGTTGATGGTCCTGATGGTGGTCTGGACCCCTAGGGCGGAGGCACTGGGCACGCCGACCTTTGGGGTGGGGGAGTTCATAGGGTGCACTTGAGCCAAGGGATAGACAGCAGATGGTGGTCTGTGTGCATGGGGCTGTGTGCGTGGCCTGGCCTCAGCCCAGGTGGGTGCAGGGGTATTGTTCATTCACACCAGGCCAGAGGGAAGAGGGACGGGAGCTTTTAAAGCATCAGTGTTAGGAAGCCAAGGCTGGAGAGCAAAGTAGGAAGGCACACTGGCCAGGCCACCATGGAGCCCGCCGCGACGCTGGTCCCTTGCATCAGGGGAGACTGACAGTTGGCTGGCCAATGATACATCCCCTGCTGTGGTATAGTTTACAGGCAATTGAAGGGATTTTGACAGGTAATTTTAATCCAATAATTGTCACTTTCTCTGCGGGAGATCAGGTCCTAAAGTCATGGTGAATCTGGCAGGGATCCTGCCTGAACTCCAGCCTGGGACAGTAGAGGACCCACCCAGGAATCATCCTCTTAGCTCTCACCCAAAGGCACTGTAATAGAGAAGAACAAATCTGACTCCATATTGGATCTTTTCCTTTTCCTTTAACCCTCTGCTGTGTTTTCTAGGCTTAGTCTTGCTAGCTCTGCAACTTTTGTAAAACAATGTTGCCTTTAGGCTGAAATAAACAGAAGAGCCTATTCTCAAAACTCTGACCTTTAAGGATATTAACACTTTTGCACTCCTATAAAGATAACAAGTTGCAGAATAGAAAAAGTTTGTTTTGTTGCAGGTGTTACAGGAACACCATGATCTGACTCACGTGGACAGCTGCAAAGGATTCAAAGGACAAAGAAATCCGACACCAAGAAGTTTGCAACAACCAACCACAGCCCCTCCCATATTTACTAGAAAAGGAGCCTGAAGTCTGACTTGGGGAAGATGGTTCTCCAAGATATTAGTCTGCCATTATCTTGGTCTGCAGCTGTCTACGTAGACCAGGTCATAGGGCCTCTGTAAAACCTCTAAAAAAGCAAAAGTTATTTTCTATTCTGCAACTTGCTGTCTTTATATAAGTGCAAAAGTGTTAATATCCTTAAAGACCAAAGCCTTGAAAATAGGCTGTCCTGTATTTCAGGCTAAAGGCAACATTGTTTTACAAAATGTGCGGAGCTAGTAAGTTTAAGCCTAGAAAAGAGGGCACAGGGCTAAAGCCAAAAGGACAGATCTTCTATGGAGTCAGATTTTTTTCTTTTCTATTAAACTATATCCTATTTTGGTTTTAAGTTTATAAGAATAAAGTTTAGCCTTTTCCCGTTTTAAATTGTGCAATGTCAAGGAGCATTAATTGCATTCACAATGCTGTGAGACCAACACCACTGGTTTAGACAATTGCCTTCCTCAAACTAAAAGCTTGTATACAAAGCGCACCCCACATCCTAGCTCCCACAGCCCATGACAAGCCCTAATCCCCTTTCTCTCTCTATGTCTTTACCTATCCTGGAGGTTCCCTAACAATGAAATCATATAAAAGGTGGCTTTTTTTTCTCTCTCTGCCCACATATCTTACGTAGGGACGGGTGAATTTTTTGTTTGTTTCTTTTCACGTGAATTAACATTTTTGTATTTTGAAAGAAAAATCCAGATGGATTAAAGATGAGACGTACCAAATGAAGCCCTTTTAGTAACTCTGCACATAATCTCGTGGTAGGCACTGCTGTTCTAAGTGTGAAACCAGAGCCAAAAGGGAGATGCTTAGCTCTTCTTGTGGCAAATTAAAACCAAACCAAAGCAGAAAACAAAGGCCAAGAAAGACAGCTGGAAAGACAAACCACAGCCTGGAAAAAGCTTTCCTCATGACCCAAGGTCGGAGAAAAGCTTCACATCCCTGTGGTCCAAAAACCTCTTGAAGCCCAGTGTTCTGAACAGAAACAAAACACACACAGGCAGTTTCAACGACAGGCAGTGCAGGTGGCCGGTGTGTGCTAGAGATGCTCGACCTGTAAGGTGAGGACATAGGCAGATGGACAGACTGCAGAGACTGCATTGGCCACCATCACACTGGCAGGTCTTTAGCCTGGTGACAACCAGCCCTGGTGACAACGTGAGCAGGTAGAGGCCCCAGGAGGACCCCTGGAGGGAAGAGCAAATGGACGCTCCTCTCCAGCAGAACAAGGTGCAGGATACATCAAAGTGCCATAGGTGCATCCTTTCCCTAGCAGTGCTGATCCTTAGAGAAGATCCCACCAAAGTGCTTGCACAATTTTCAAAGATCATTTTTCTTCAGTAACATGAATTCAAAATAATCAATATGTCATCAAGGGATTTTCAGAAGTGACCTGCCCTGGGCCTGAAAAATACACACACATATATACACACATATACACATAAATATATACACACATACATACAGGAAAAGGACAGACAGACTGAAACACAGAGAAGCAGGGGAGACAGAGAAACAGAGAGGGAGACAAGACAGAGAGAGAGGCACTGAGAGCCAGAGCCAGAGAGAAGGAACACTGGAGCTGGTAATGAGTGGATCTCACGCACATTTTCACAAGTCATTCTGCATGTCAGAACCTGGTCTCAAAGTCCATCCACCTTCCAGGGGAGGGTGTGGGGATCACACAAGGGCGTGGGAACAGAAGGCAAAAAATAGGAAGCCATTGTGGGGCAGCCCACCCCAGAGGCCGAGATGGGACACTGGGCCTGTATGTCAACATGACAGAATGACCTAGGAGGTTGTACGCCAGAGCGGACGACGTCAGAGTTGTATTTAATTTCAGTCCCAAGACTGGGAGCTGGGAAGGAAGCAGCAAGGAAAGTGACTTTCTCTAGACCTCAGGGCAGAACCAGGCCTGTGTGGCATGTGCTCTGCGCTCCGCCAGCCCTCTGTGGGGTCCTTCCTTTGCTGAGTCTGTGCATGAGCTCCCTGTGATGCCAGCCCATGGGGGTGACCGATGCAGTAGGTGATTCTAGGTCTAGAGACAGGATGGCTTCTCTAGGAAGCAGGGGCCAGAATGATCCCCACTGTGCTGATGGGGGATTGGGGAGACCCTGAGAGGCACGTGGCTTGTCCAGGGTGATAGCACTGCTAAGTGGGGTTAGCCAGGTCTGAACCCATCTGTGTCCTCAGAGCTGCGGCCCTGGCTGCATCCAAGCCTCCCCAGGGCTATGGGGGGGCTGAGTTGGTGTCACTGTGTGTGGACATGGCATTGAGTGAGAAATGAGAGATTGGCAGCACAGAAAGGCCCTTGGGGAACTTTGTGTCAGGAGGAAGCTTGGGTAAGTGGACCCCAGGAAGTGACCTCACTTCTCTGGTAATAGAGCCCAACAGAATTTGGAACCGAAGTCACCAGGCTCCCCCTCTGTAGAGAAGTCCCTACTCAGCTCACTTGGTTGGAGACAGAGGCATGTTCTGCTGCATCCCAATATCCCGAGGCCGCAGCCCCTGGAAAGCCGGCACCGAGGGGCTGTACCAACGCTGCCGGCGCTGGGTCAGGTCTCACCCAAGGCGCCTCTGGCCTTTTGGCCAGAGAGACCCAAAGGAAACACAGGGAGGCCCAGGGCAGGCCCGCCCAGGCCGGGCCACCACTCAGATCCCACCCAGGTAGCCCCACGGCCCCGTCCCGGCTGGTGAAGGTGGAGCAGTCATGTTGGGGATGGGTTTCTGCCTCAAGCAAGAGCAGGTCAGAGGCCTGGGGGGCCGGTCACATCCACAGCCCAGGTCAAAGCTGGCTGGCTGGGATGTGGAGAGCTGGGGAAAGGTCCTGCTGCCCCAGGTGGAGCCCATGCATTCTGGGTATGTCTTTTCCCTCCCGGGTGTCTGAGCTGAACAAGGTCCCAGTCTGATCTGGCAGCAGAGGGTCGAGTGGACAGAATCAGGAGTGTTCCTGGCCGGGCAGGGCTCTGAGACTTCCAGGCCAGGTCAGCTGCTTGTCACTGTCATTGCAGAACCAGATACCACATATTGAACAGAAGCTGATGAATAAGAACACCAACGCCCCCTCCCCAAGGGAAGGGCTGTTGTGCCACTCTTCTGAGGGCCAGCGCAGGCTCCAGGTGAGTCTGGATATGGAGGGGTCCCCACCACCATGGCCCACAATTCAGTGGTGCAGGCCTCCGACACAGACATCACCCAGGGCTCCCCCCAGGGACCTGTCCGGGGCTGACGGGCAGCTCAGCACACCCGGCTCTGACCCGGAGCACCGTGCCAACCTCGCTGCAAGTCAGGTGGAGGATAAGGGGCCGCCGAAGCAGAGCCCAAAGGTCAGAAATGTAGGGCTGGTGCATGTGTGTAGGTGAGGGAGGGGTGAGGGCTGGGCCACACAGGGAGGTGTCCCCAGAGGCTACTGTTGGGACCAGAGCAAAGAATGGCCTCAGACCACCTGTCTGGAATAATTCAGTCACAGAACACATCCTGTGGGCACTTTCTGGGTGGGAGCTGTCTGGAAAGCTCTGGGAAGGTTTCTGTCCTTGAAGAGGCACATGGAAAGGGAGGCAGGTGGGTAAATTTTTCCTCTCACACAGCATGAGCTCTTCCACAAGACTTAAAACTCTCTCCACATCCAATAGTTACAGAGGAGGCAGGGGCAGGGGAAGATGTCAGAGACCAAAAAAAGGACGATCTGGATCCAGCAGGAGACCCCGAGCTCCCTCCTGCCGCTCCTGCAGCTCCTCCTGAACCTGCATCTGCAGCTGGACTGCTGGGCAACGGAGAACCAGTTCAGGCATCACCACCGCCTGGGGCAAAGCCCCTCTGCACCCACCCACACCTTCTTCTCCAAAATGTTCTCCAAAATCCCACCATCAGTCCCCTCCCCCTCCCCCTCCCAAACTTGACGTCCCTTCCACTGGAGATGTTTTTGTTTGGTTTTCTTTAGTTTCCTTTGTGTGTTTCACATCATTTATGGCATCCTTTATTTTTCTTTTTAGAGTTTCATTAATAAAATATAGACTTTTCCCCTTTAAATTGCGCAATTCAGGAGCATTAGGGGCATTCACAATGTTCTGCGACCATCACTATCATCTAGTTTCACACTATTTCTTTCCTCAAAGTGAAACCTTGGATCCAGAGCGCGCACTCCCCTCCCTCCTCACCCAGCCCCTTACAACCACAAGTCCTCTTTCTCTCTGCGTGTCTTTACCTCTCCTGGGTGTTCCCTGTCAATGAAACTTTAAAAAACGTTTTTGTGGTCCCTGCCCACATGTTTTAAGCTGGGGCTGGTGATTTTTTTTTGTTTTGTTTTCACTTGAAACAGCATTTTTATCATTTTAAGGGTATATCCAGGGGGATTAAAGATGTGATGTACAAAATGAAGCCCTTTTAGTAACTCTGAGCATAATCTCAGGGTAGACACTGCTGTTCCCCCTGTGACACCACAGCCAGAAGACATAAGGGAGATGCTTAGCTCTTCCTGTGGCAAAAACAAAATCAAACAAATCAAAAAATTAGCAAAAGCCCAGAAAACCTGCTTGAAAGACAAACCACAACCTGGAAAATACATTCCTCATAACCCAAGGTTGGAGAAAGGTTTCCTATCCCTGTAGTCCAAAATCCTTTCGAAACGCAGTGTTCTAAACAGAAACAGAACAGGCATGGGCAGTTCCAATGAGAGGCAATGCAGGTGGTCAGTGTGTGTTAGAGATGCTTGACCTCTCAGGTGAGAACACAGGCAGACGGAAACACTGCCGAGAGCACCGGTCACCATCACACTGGCGGGTCTTTAGTCAGGTGACAACCAGCCCTGGTGACAATATAAGCAGGCAGAGGCTCCAGCAGATGCCCCGGAGGGAAGAGAGAAGGGACGCTCCTCTTCAGGACAAGAGGGTGCAGGACGCATCAAAGGGCCACAGACGCCGCTCTTCCCCAGAAGTTCTGATCCTTACAGTTCATCCCACTAAAATCCTTACACATCAGTTCAAAGATGCCTTTTCAAGGGTGATCATCACAGCACTGGTTGAAACAGTCTGAATTAAAGCAACACTATTGTTGATGGAGAGGGGATGGGATCCATTCGTTCTGGTTCATGTGGATGAATGAATGCTGTGCAGTTGGAAAAGTGGGTGCCTGGTCTCTACCCAATGACAAGGGAGGCCTCAGGGTGGAAGTATGCAGACCCACTGTCTGCATCCAGGGTCCCATCTGCAAGACCACATATGTGTGAAATCAATACAGATGTAAATTGATCTAATGGTGAGTGTGTGAGAGACAGAGATGGAGAGAGACACACTGAGAGACACAGAGACTGAAGCATAAGCACCAAATCATTCAAGACAGTCACCTCTGTGGGTGGGAGTTACAAATCTCTTTTCTTTTAGGCAATATTTCAATTTTTCCTACTGTGTCTGTATTACTCTACTAATTCTAAAAGGATTAAAATCCTATCTTAATGTGACCCATTCATTACTCATCTATGGAGTAATTAAAATACACTTATCCTATTTTAAAAAGAATTTAAAGTCTTCTCAGGATGCAGTTCCATGTCAGCTCCGTGGCAGCCGAGGTTCTCCAGGAGGTCGTGTCTCTTCTGAATCAGCATCCAAAAGAGGTGAGGAAGAAGTACCAGACTTGGACACTGAAGACTACAATAGATGAGAGATTCTGTTGAGAGAAATTAAGACCTACATTCACAGAGAATAATCCCATATTCATGCAGCAGAAGGCTTCATTCTACTAAGATGACAATAGTCCACGAATAGATCTAAGGATTCAAAGAATGCCTACCCAAATCCCAGGTGGTGTTTTGCAGGAATTGACAATCAATCTAAAATTCACGTGGAAAATCCAGGGGCTCAGAATACATGAGTGAATCTTGAAAAAGAAGAACAAATTTCGAGGAATGGAAGTCAGATGGAACCCATGGTTAATACAAAGCATTTTAGGCTGAAGATACCTGAGATTCAATAGAAGGAGAAGAAACCTGTCATGGAAGCCAATTCTCTCCTCTCCCTTTGCCCTATTAAGTTAGGTTGATAAAAACCTTTAACGTTCACCATTTAACATGGTAGTTACTTTTCTGGTTGGCTCCTGCGTGTGTATAAATAAACCGTTTCTCTCGTTCATCTCCTCTTTACTTCTGTGGGCCCTTTGGGAGGGACTCTGGATGATGGGGACCTGCTCTTTTCTCACCTTCTTTAGTGACAAATTTTGTCCATGGTGAAGTGCTTAAAAAAAGAAAAGGCTCATTAGTTTTGAGTCAGATTTGGAAAATGTATACCTTTGGAGACCCCCTCGAGGAACAAGGGGGTTCAATACTGCTGGGAGAATTTACTTGTCCAAATGGCTAACAAGACGCTATTTGCTTTTTTTTTTTTTTTAAAGATTCTTACCCTAAAACAAATACCCTACCTAAACCTCTTGGATGATCAAATAGAAAGAAAAAAGGAGAATCATGTCTGGCCTAAGAACACTTCCTTAACAAAGCGGAAGGACACAATCAGATTCAGAACAAAAATTAAAATCCATTTATACCATCAACCCTCCCACTCTTTTGTACACTGTCCTCATGTAATCTGCCAGATGGAGCCCTGGAGAAGGCCCTTTGCCCGGAACTCGTGCTCATTTTCAGAACTCTGTGAAGAGGGAGGTTGGTCCCCAGGGCCTGAGAGGGGCTATTTGTGAAATCTTCTCTGCTGAGACCCAGCGGACTGAAGAGAACTGTGTGCTCTGAGGGAGAGAGAGCACACCGAGCCTCTGTGGAGGCATCTCTGAGATCATCCCAAAGGCACACAGCTCTAACTCTGGACATGGGAATTTTTGATTGGCATCTTAGTTGGAAATCTCCTCCTGGATAGAAGCAGATTCAAGATGTTGCAATTGGATGGGCAGGTCGGCCTCTCGAATTTGTCGATGAGGAAGACACGATATTCTCTGCAGAAGTAGGAACACCCATCCCTGCTCTGCTGACTTTATCTACAGAGAAACAGAGATGCGGCTCTAGGGGGAATTAAACACCCACCAGCCCTTCTTACCGACGTCAACGTCCCCACTTTATTCTCCTGTCAGGTCTCTGCACAAAAACTGTGGCTCAGCCCCAAATATCACTTACCCATCACCCTGAAACACTCTGTGTCTGTGAGCAACTCGAGCATTAAGGACTGTGACCGTTACTGTCAAATCGTTTCCCCATTTCAGCCCGTCTCCCGCCATCATCCCAGCCCAACCTCGGTGTCTCTCTCCAGTTCTGCAGCACTCATCTCACTGGCTTCCCATCAGGTTACCTTGCCCTGCTTCCATTGCTTATTCCCCATATGTTACCCACAGCGGTCTTATTAAAGTATGAATCAGATCAATTTGTTCCACTTTGCAAAATACTCTCGTGATTTTCCATTGTATTCAGAAGGATATCCGGAGTCCCTACCAAGGCCCTGTGTGATCCGGTCCCTCACCCGTCTCTGCAACCTCAGTTCTCACCGTTCTGCTCCAGCCCATCTTCCCCGCCCAGATGGTCCCCACCAGGAGAGCTGTGTTTGTAACTCCAAGTCTCGTACTTACACTTCTCCCGGCCTGAGAGGCTTTTCTTGTCTGTTACCTATGTGGCTTATTCTTTTGCTTCATTCAGGACTTTGTTCAGATTATTTTACCCTCAGAGAGGACTTATCTGATCACATTATTTAAAATAGCACGCACATATTTCCTCTTCAAACATTTTCTCTCCTAATATGTTTTAGGTTTCTTTGTGGCAATTATTGGTACTTGGCAGTACATAAAATATTTATTTGCTTACTGATTTATTGCCTACCTATCTTACTAGACCTATATTCACGGAATCTCAAATAAATGCTTTAAGCAGTAACTTTCAAACCTCCTTTAAATGAATTCTTTTATAAGTTGAGAATTTCAGAAGCTTCCATGTGTTGCTTAGGGGAAAAAAGAGAAATGATTCAGTTTGAACTAGGTTATTAAGGACCTGGGAGTTGGTTATTTATTTTATTCATAGTAGTGTATATCTGTTAATCCCAAACCCCTAATCTAGCAAAAGACCGAGCTGATTAGTATGTATAAATTTTTTTCCTTTTAAAGTTGGATTGTTTGAGATCTCTTTTCTTCTTTGTTCTTTTTCTTTTTTTAAAAAAGAATTTTTCTTATTATTGTTTTACATTGAGGTACTGGGAATTGAACCCAGCACGTACTCTACCCCATGAACTATACCCTCCCCTCCAAAGACAATTATTTTTGTACTTTGACAATACCATACTGAATTAATAATTTTTTACTCCATTTTCCCTTCAGAGAGTTTATAACTGAGGGAGAGTCAGAGGAAGCCCTGGGCCAACCCGTCCTACTCAGCGGTTTACTACACAGCAGAAGAGATTGGCTGTCGCCAGGCCCAGCTCACCTTTCTGCACTTAGGGCCGACTCAGGCCACTTCTCTAAACAGCAGCGTGTTAAAAGCAGCAGAAAGCCAACTAGCGAGCAGCAATGACAAAGCTGACTTACCTGCAGTTGGATAACATCTGCTCTGAAACCAACCTCTTAAAGCTTTTCTTCCTATTAGTGGATGGTTTTCAAAAATATTCCCAAGGAGATTAATCTCACTCTAGTATTCTGGATTTCTTGGGCCTTCTATGACTTTAACTGCAGGCTTGATTTTCTGCACAACGTCTGCATTGAAGCCAGGCAGAAAACGTGAACAGACCCTGCAGGCCACGGCTGACGCCTCCGGTCAAAGCATCCTTGTTGTGCAGAGCCTACGTTCATGGGACCATTTTCATTACTGCTGTAATTAGTTCTCATCCAAGTGTCCCACCGAAAATGTTTCTAGTTGGAAGGTGGTCTGACGCAGATGAGCAGTGGGGATGTGGGATGCAGATGGCAGACAGACTGCAAGGAGAGAAGGGAAATGTTTCCTCAGGCTTCAGTTGGGAAGATTTATAATTTTCATATGGACATTAAACTGGGTCAGGCTGAAGCGCCGTTTGCTCTAAGACGGGGTGATGTACACGTATCCCTACAACTTCTAAAAAATATGTTGAATTTGGACGTGACAGCCTAGGGGACAGACAGCTTAGAGTGACACCTACGTTCCAGGATGCCTATGATCTCGGGCTCACAAAGAGGAAAAGAAGACACATATTTTGCCTGTGTAGTTCTATGTGACATTATTTGGACCCTTGCCGGATGGTGTAAGATCAGAAATCATGTAGTCTTTCTTACGTCGCAAAGACGACAATTCTTCTTGATGAGTCAGCAGACTGTTTCCAATGGCCCGGGGTCTGTGCCAGACATTAGCTGTCTAGACAAATACCACACAGCCCCCCATCCCTCAAGGAGATCACAGTGTGTCGTGGAAGAGACAAATTTAAATAGGTTTTCAAAACAATGTGGTAAGAGTCACTTGGCATCATGTATACTGTATGTTCAGAGGGGCTCTTGCACTGCCTGGGGCAGGGTTCTAGAAGGTAGGGAAGGTGTCAGAGAGGAAATGCTTTCTGCACTGACATCTGAAGGATTCCAGCAAATCTCTAGACCAGGAGGGTGCGTGGTGGGGACGGGATTCTCAGCAGCTTGCGTGTCTCGTGCAGAGGTCTGGTCGTGTCTAAGAGCACTTTGCACTTAGGGAAGGAAGGTCAGTGAGGCTAGAGGCTGTGGGGAACTAACGGAAGCTGAGGCTAAAAATAGCAGCAACTAGGTGTGACGTTAAATCAGGGAGCGTGGACTTCCTCACATACGCAGCAGGGAATTCTTTGGGGTTTTAAGGAGGAGAGTGACACAGATTAGCCATTAAAAGTGAGCAAAGTGGATTGTTCACTCTAAAGAACAGCACTGGGGAGACTAGCAAGGGGTGTGAATTAATGCAGTGGGGAGCGAGGAGCAGGGACTTAGTTGGGGGACATTAAGGAATAGAAATGTAGTACTGACGGGGGTGAGGGAGTGGAAAAGTAAAGGAAAACTCCCAAATGTATGTCACGGAAAACAGATGGGATAGTGATGCCATTGTTTGAAGAAGTAAACCTAGTTCTGAGCGAGTGTAAATTCAAACACACAAAGCTTGAGATTTATATGGGCTAATCAAGTGGGAATGTCTACTTGTCAATTATAAGTATATTTCTGGGACTGAAATGAAATGTCCTTGCTGGAAAAGATTTGACAGTTAATCAGTGGACAGAGAGCAGTTGAAGTCACGGGAATAAATGCCACCCACTGACAGTTTATCAAAGAAAAGGGAAGGTGGGCACTTCTGGTTCAGAAAATATGGCAGACTGGAAAATTGAAGACCCACTCACTAAAGACACATAAAAACGTAGGACACAATGCCGCCAATATTTTCTTGTTTTTTTTTTTTTTTTTACAAGCACATTTATTGTGGTATGATTCCTGTATAGTAAATTACACATATTTCACATGTACTATTTGATGAATTTGATAGATGTCTACACCCAGAAAACCATCATCGCAATCAAGATAGCTAACATTTCCATAACTCTCCAAGAGGGACATTTTTCCAATTACCATATTTATCCCTTCCCATCCCCTTCTCTCCCTGGTAACCGTAGGTTTGTTTCTCTATGTCTGTGGGTCTGTTTCTCTTTTGTAGTTAAGTTCATTTGTGTCTTTTTTTCGATTCCACATATAAGTGATGTTATATGGCATTTTTCTCTTTTTCTGGCTTACTTCACTTAGAATGACTATCTCTACATCCATCTATGTTGCTGCAAATGACATTATTTTGTTCTTCTTAATGGTTGAGTAGTATTCCTTTGTATAAATATACTACTACATCTTTATCTAGTCAGCTGTCGATGGACATTTGCGTTTTTGCCATGTCCTGGCTATTATAAATAGTGCTGCTGTGAGCATTGAGGTGCATGTGACTTTTTGAATTAGAGTTTTCTTCTGACATATGCCTGGGAGTGGGAAGGCTGGATCATGAGTTAAGTCTATTTTCAGTTTTTAAAGGAAATTCCATACTGTCTTCTCTAGTGACAATGCAGCCCTTTTTGTGAAAGCAGAGCCATGCTCAGAAAGTAACGGGTATTTCTAGGGGCCAGATATGAAGCACAGTGAGTGTGGCCTGTTCAAAAATCAAAGGACAGTCTGCCAGGGCTGGAGAAGAGTGACAAGGGAAGTGTGGTACAGGTAGGTTTCAGACCACATGGGGACCTGACAGGCTGGGATAAGGAGCCTGGACTTCTATTCATCCCTTGGTAACCATGGGGCACTGGTTTCAGGACTCCCCCCTGAAGTCAACATCCATGGATGCTGACGCCTCTTGTATAAAATGGCATAGGACTTGCATGGAACTTATGTGCACCCTCCCATGTACTTATATATTTACAAACATTTTTTATTGAGTTATAGTCATTTTACAATGTTGCATCAAATTCCAGCTTACAGCACAATTTTTCAGTTATACATGAATATACACACACATTCGTTGTCACATTCTCTTTTGCTGTGTCCTCCTGTTTACTTCAAATCATCTCTGGATTACTCACTGTATCTAATACAACATGAATGCTATGTAAGTAGTTGTCAATGAATGGCAAATTCAAGTGTTGCTTTTTGAAACTGTTTTTTCACGAATATTTTCAAACCACAGTTAGTTGAATCTGCTGGATAGGGAGCCCCTAGATACGGAGAACCCCCAAGCTCTTCCTTTTCACCTCCTAAATTTCCACTACAAGCACTGAAGTGGTCCAAACATAGAAGAGCGCCATCTACCTGCTGGAAACCCTGAGGAATTCCTTCAGCTTATGTAGCACAGGAGAGAAAGTATAGGGACAACTAGTGGGAAAGGACAGGCCTGCCTGGAGAGGAAGGAGGAAAGACCGCAGTGGAAGCCAGCTCGCACCCTTACTGGAGCTAGCTGATAGCAGTGAGGGACGCCGAGGAACTGGGGACACGTCACGTGGGGGGCAATCCTGGCCGCCAGATGCAGGGTTCGCATAGCTGGGACCAAGTTTGCAAGATCAAAATAACAAGGGGGGAGAGGGGCTGCCTCAGTCCCGGGATCCTGACAACAGCCGCAGCGCCATGACCCCAGCTATTGCGGCTCCCCTAGTAAGCCAGAAAAAGGAAACTCTGAGCCAAGATATTGCAGATTCCACCGCAGCCACACGGATAACTAGATCTCTAAGCTGACAAAATGTAACCACCAGAAACAGGAATCTTTCCTTTTCTCTTCATTTGGACCTTTGGACAGGGAGCCACACATCTCTGACGGGAACCACCTTTAATCCGATAGAGAGCTCACTTTTTCAGGAATAAGCATGGAGAAAAAGAGTGGGGTGATGGTTTAAAGCGGAAGTCAAAGCGGAAGCCCATCTGAGAAATGGTAAAAACATGCATCTCAATGAATCCGAGTTAAGGCGAAAAGAAGGGGAAGGTTAAGTAAATCTCTATCCACCAGAAAAGACTAGCCAGTCATAAAAAGACAGCACTTTAAATCAAGAAAACTTTTTTGGTTTTTTGGTGATGAAAAACAATGCCATATTTTAAAACAAGGCTTGGGCCATCAACAAAACCCTGAGAGTTGTTGAGGAGGAGAACATAAAGCTTCATATAGACATGAAAGTGTTCCAAGTCCACTTCTCGAAAAAACTTAGCCAATCATGTGTCCAGTTGATTTGAAAATCCTGATAAGTAAATAACTCAAAAGTGGGAAAGACATGGTATTAAATAGTGGTAGTGAGCAATGAAATCCAAGAAGTTTATAGCTATATTTCATTGTTAATATAACAAACTGGAAGCAACTGTCTAAACATAGTAACTGGAGGACACATACACACACACACACACACACCACACACACAATCTGGAACAGCAGAGAGGTAAAATATGCTAAATTTATCATTATTGAGGAACAGGATCTAATAGGATTATTTCAGTTTTGATAGTGTTATAGGAATACTGGTCCAATTACATATAAAGTTATGAACTTAGAGATGATTTATAAAAATTTAGAGAGAATTTTCATTAAAAGGCAATATAGCTTCCAAATCATTGAAGAGAAAATTAACAATAAAAAAATTAATCAATCCAGCTAATATGGAGTAACAGAGACCATATTTACCACCCTAAAATAAACCACAAAATGGATACAATATATGAAGCAATGATTTTTAAGAGAGGTGAAAACGATCATCCACTAGGACCCTGTCCTGCCACCACTATACCGAGGCTGCTAGGCCTCCTACTGCCATCACCAATAATGTCCACCAAGAGGTGACATTTCCTTCCTCTGCTCCTACTGCAGAGCCAGTCCTGAGCAGTCCTTTTGCAGGTTTTGGCAGGCAGCTCCCAGAAGTGCTCTCGTGGACCTTGGTCCCTTTTGGCCACCAGCAAAGGGATCAAGGATGAGCAGTGAGCCTCCTTACTCATCCAAGCTCTAGGAACCTATCTAATTTCTGAGCAGGGCTTCACTCTTCTCTGCTGTCTGGTACTCTCTGCCCGGCTTCCCGTGTCCCCAGTTTGGGCAGCCTGCACGCTGGCCACAGCCCATCAGAATCTGTTCCCCCGCCAAGAGGCAACGTGTGATCTTGAGTAGGGCTCCAGGCCTCTGGAGCAGCGTGGCTTGGACTGCGTCCTGGCCCTGGGTGCGCGAGCTCCATGTCCTTGGTTGAGTCAGTTAACATCTCTAAGCTAAGTTTCTTCATCAGTAAAATGAAGACATATCAATATGGAAAAATAAAGTCAGAATCGGGGGGGAATAAATTTCTAGTGACTGAAGATTTTTTAATTTTGAATTATACAGCAAAAGACATCATACAAATTTTACTACTTCATAATTCTAAAGGACAGCTTCTACTGTTAAAACTAATGCATGCACATACACACAAACACACGTGCAGACGCACTGACTCTGGCCCACATACATTCCCTACACACACACGTACATGGACTCATGTACCACACACACACATAGCATACACACAACCACACACATCCCCAGGCGCGTGCGCGCACAGCCACACACACACTCACAGTCATGTACCACACAATTCCCCAGGTGCGTGCGTGCACACACACACGTCATACACACCTTTGGCGTTATTCTAAATCAATTTACAATTGAGGGTCTCAGTGTCCATTGTTTTATCCGCTCAGAAGATCCTGACTTCGGACCGTGAAGCAGGAGCCCCTCCTCTCTGGAGATGGTCTTTGCCACTTACAGTCTCAGTAGAGCCAACATAAATGCTCTGGACCCTTGGAAGTGCAGGGCCAGAGCATACCTGGGAGCTCACATTCTATATATCTAAACATTTTAAGTGCAGTAGGTTCTAAAGTCCTGCCTTTACAAATATACATTCATTATAAGGGGGAAGGCCAGGTTCAAAATTAGAACTACCAGACTCAGGGGAGTCCTGCAAAGAAAGTGAGCGTGTGGGGAGAGCTGATTCCCAGACTCTGATCACTAGCCTGACCCTTTTCTTCCCAATGCTGGGTCCATCCCTTGCCATAAGTGGCCTTGGATGTGCACAGGGGGACACTCAGATTTCACGTCCGGGCTCTGCCTATAACCTCCATGCAAACAGCTGCCCTTTGGCCTCTCTGTGAGTCCTGGGAATCTGAACTCCGGGGAGAGCCGGTGCAGGCACTAGAAATGGGTCAGGGGCTGCTGAGGCAGGGCATTCGGCGTCCTGGGTTTCTAGAGCATGGGATGGAGCCAATGACCATGTCCCCTTGGCCTTGCTGACTCCACCCGATGGAGGGCGTGGCCAGAGGAAGTGTCAGGGCCAGGGGAACCTTCTGCAGTGCAGGACCCAGGGCAGCGGGGGGCCCGGGTCTAAGGAGAGAAGCCCTAAGGAAAAGTCTGTGGAGGCTGTAAGGTACCTTCATTCCCATTAATTAAAAAAAACAAAAGCTTACCACAGGCGTGCGGGGGAAGGATTTTGTTATAACAAGGGAAGGCACTTGCCAAGGTCTGGCCATAGAGGGCTGCTGGGTTTGCCAGGTTGAAGAGGAACCGAGAGGCCGTTTGCCTCCCCTGGGTCTAGACACTGCTTGAATTCTTCCAGGTGACACTTAAATGCAGTGAGACATGGAACTCTCTAAAGTTGTTAAAATATTCATGGTGAGCCATTCAACTCTCTCCTCATTCTTGGTTACGAAAGCACGATAAACACAGGTGGGAATCTCATCAGCCTGTTGGTTGGTTCACTGTCCATCTGGCGCCCCCTCTTGTAGGAGCCTTTATCACATCACCCAGGGCTGACCCATCTCAGGATCACAGCTGATTTTCCACAGGTGGCACCACTTGCTGGTGACACGAAGGAAGCATGTTAGCCACCTCCCAAACTCTGAGGCTTCTCCTGGGAGGAGCCTGCAGACACCCAGTCCAGCCTCTGCACAATGATGCTCCTCAGTGTCACTCCCGGCTTGCTGCCCTGGCCTCTAGCTCTGGCCAGAACCTCGCTGAATTGTCGATAAATGTCCCCCATGCACCACGTCTAAGCTTGGGGTCCAGAGGTGACCATGGTTCTTATTTTCTTCCCATCGATGGATTGTTTGATCTTCATGTAATCGTGTTGGCAGGAAGGCCAGTACCGCCCTCTTGAGGCCTCCCCGAGCCGCCTCTGTCTATAACTGTCCTAGCGCCCCAGGGGATCGGGTCTGAAGCCTGGCACTCAGACACGAGGATGACAGCTGGAGAGACAGGAATCCACTCCTGCTGTGGCTTCTGCTGAGGCTCGATGTGGCCATACAAACGGATCCCACAGGCCCTGACTTCACTTGACTCGCTGCAGGGATGCTCCCACACTGCCCCATTCCCCCCAGAGACCGAGGGCTTTCTGCTTGTTCCCGAAGGCCCCACCCCCGAGGGGGCACTGGGTCCAGTGGAGCGTCCAGCCTGGTTCCCCGCCAGCCCTTAGGGCTTTGGTGGGGCCTGGAACATCAACTACCCTCCCCTTAGGGGCCCGTTTGTCCTTTCCAGCCAACAGACCTAGGTCATAAGCACTTTAACTCACCTGAGGGTGTTTTCCTCACTTCAGGGGCAGTGAGGACGGGGCTTCTTCACACTCCAAGTGCCCCAGGTCTGGATGCAGACAGTCTGGCTCTCCCCCAAGTCCTGCAGTTCCCGGCCACACCTGCTGCTGGTCACAGTCTGTGCTGTGTTCTCTTCCAGGACAAGGGGTGCACTCTGACCCCCGCCCCGCCCCCACCAGCGGTGGCAGAGGCGGCGGACAGGCAGGTGAGCTGGGGCCTGAGACCGTGCCCGCAGATCAGTGCCCCAGAGGCCGCTGGTGACTAGAGGGGCCACGGGGCAGAAGGCAGCATGGGATGGGAGGAGGAGGAAGGTTCAGGATAAGGAGATGAAAGGGGGAACGGATAGCACTGTGAGGACCTCGGCCATGAAAGGGAAGAGAAATCACAGTGACAGCTGGAGCGGTGTCGGCGTTAAAAGCTGCGGGCTGTTTTTTTTAATTTTATTAATTACCAATATATATTGACAGATTTCTTATTTTATTAAAGATTATGTTCCATGTCATATAACAGGATAGAGTATGTTATTATTTATTAAATAATACATAATAGAAGATATACTAGCATATTATCTTCTGTTTATTTATTAGCAGATAGTATATAATACATATGTAGGTGTTTATATACATAATATATAATTCATGCATCTATATAATATATAACCCATAACAAATAATGTAAGATTATGATTAATATATAATATAACAAGATTACATAACAATAATGATGTAATATTACCCATTGTATGTCTTGGTTCATGACACATTCTCATCTTAGGTGCCTGTCAGAGGTATTTATGTATTAAAATTAATATTATAAGACACAGTTATGAACCTATCACCCAGCATCATAACAGGAATATTGACAGTGACATACTGTGTCCTCTTTCCCTATCCTGCTCTTGGCCTCTTCTCACAGGAAGTAACCAGCATCCTGAATCCTGGCTTACCCTTGCCTTGTGTTACTTTCACACACACAACATTTAAGATCAGTTAAAACAAATGAACTGCAGGTACATGCAATGAAGTGGATGAATCACACACTCCATGTTAAATTGAAAAAGTAACCCCTAGAAGGTAGCCGATAGTGTGCTATGCTTTTAACTGTGTATATATATGTCAACTAAACTCACTGAATTAAGAACAACTACAGCTAGAGTCCAGGTGGGAGAGGGACAGATAAAAGGTGAGGTGAGCAGATTTGCTGCAGGTGAGCGAGTTCCTTTCCAGTGACATGTCATTCTCTCTGAAGCAGGAGGCAAGGCCATCTGCTGGGAGTCAGGGAAGAGACAGAGGGAAGGTTAGAGGTGTGCAGAGAGCAGAGAATGTTGACACCACTGAGTGATAAGTGGGGAAATGTGCTCACTAGAGAAATCCTGGAGGATTGCCTGGCAGCGGCAACATGGTGGGCATTGATTTGTAGTCTTGGAAATCTGTGCTGGGAGAGCCTGCTGCCTGCAGGCTCAGAACAAGTAGAGCTGGGTGAACCGAGATGGAAGTCGGCCTGGTGAGGAACTGAAAAGGTCAAGGCTCAAGGGGGTTTTGTCTGTCATAAAGAGAGTGCTGACTGTGGATGCAGAGCTGGAAGGTGGGGAAGTGGAAGTAAGAGGAACGTGGACAGGCAGGAAAGCAGAGGAGTCAGCGCATGATGCCCCAGTGAGGGTGAAGGAGGGCCAGGGAGGCTGGTGGAGAAGAAGCTGGACGGCTAGAGGTGGGCACTTAAAGGAGAGAGGCTGGACCTGGGGTGGAGACACGCCCGGGTATGAGCCCGGGGGTAGGGTGAATGGGGGGTGGCTGGCTCAGGCTGACGGAGAAGAAGACCCTACAATGACCATACTGGGTGGTGGAAGGAGAATGAACTTTGACGTCTTGATGGTAGGAGGCGAGGCAATACAGAGCTGGTGGTCCAGGTGCTCCTGACTGAGGCAGATGAGCAGGGAGGCCAGGGTGGCAGGCACTGCTAGGAAAGGATCTGGGTTTTCCATGTGCTCCCACGAGGGGAGGAGCAATCATCTGAAGGTGGAAAGTGAGCACAAGGAGGCCAACCCAGGCTCCTGATCAAACGGGGGTTGTGAAGGTGCAAAGCGTCAACTCCAGTGATGGTGGCCCAGGAAGCAGGGACCACGGGTGAAGTGAGGGGGCACTCAGAGAAGAGAGGGAGAAGAGTCTTCTGGGTGTAGGGGGAAGAGAGGCCCCAGGACAAAGGAGCACAGAGGCACAGTGATGAGGATGGACTGGCTCTATGGTGACACTGCAGGGATGGCTGGATCTTTGTCCTGAGGGCTTAGGTTGGGGGGACTACTGGCCTCATGAGGATCCCCCTCTCAGCAGCCTGGACAGAGGCTCTCGCTCCTGAGAGCTGTGTGGCCACCACTGTTCCCGGAGGGGCTCTGCCTCCATCTTCTCTTATCAGACTTTCCTGCCCAGCCCCCGACCGCCAGCGAGGGAGCCTGGGCCTCGC
The DNA here is from genome assembly GCF_009834535.1 of Camelus ferus. Lineage (NCBI taxonomy): Eukaryota > Metazoa > Chordata > Mammalia > Artiodactyla > Camelidae > Camelus > Camelus ferus. The sequence goes on from NC_045729.1 coordinate 168,261, forward strand.
AGCTGTTTGCCGTGGAGGGACACAGGCTCCTCGGAGGAGCAGGCGGATCTTACTTTGCTCCGTAACCCAGGGCCTAGCAAAGCGCCAGCCCATGTGTGGGCCATGTAGGGGCTCGGATACTTACTATACTAACTCAAAGCAGTAGAATTGCAGAGCTGGAGGAAGTGACCACTGAGCTCACAGAGTTCACTGCCCACACCCCCATTCTACAGATGAGGAATCAGAGACCAAGCAGTGAAGCAGCCTTGGCCAAGGTCACGCTGCTCGTAAATGCTGGCCTGTGTCGGGCATGCCAAGTGATGAGCTGCAGTGAAGGGGCTGAGAGGGGTCTCTGGGGCCAGAGAGCTCGGGTTCAAGTCCCAGCTCTGCCATTTATTAGCCGTGTGATTAATGAATGTCCTTACCTTTAAAGTGGAACTCATAGTGGTGCCAACTCATTGGGTTGTCATGAACACAGCGTTCCTGGAACAGCAGGACAGAGTTCTGTAAGGGTTTGCTGTTGCTTTGGTTATGATTATTATCACCAAGTGAACCCTGAAATGAAGAACAAAGGCAGCAAGAATTTTTATTTTAAAGGAGTTTCAAATCCTCTGATGAATGCTTCATTTCATCTATTCAAGTTTTCATTTGACCCTTATTAACAACTACACAATGGATGACTTTTGAGGCAATCTTGCTTCATGTCTTTAATTCTCACTAACGACACAGGCTATTTAACAGGCAGCAGTTTCTTTTCCAGGAAGAGGGACAAAAAGTTAAAAATGACTCAGTGCCTCTCGGTCCCCAGTGAGTTGGTTGTGACCTGTCAACCCAGCTTTGGGGAAGTGCCCGCTCCCCCTGGGCCCACTGAGCTGCCCCGCAGCCTCCAAGGGGTGCCGTACCCCCACACGAATCCAGTCTCTTGGTTCCTATCTTTGCTTCAGATCCCTCAAGGACTGCCCATGCCCCAGGGCCCCATCTGCCCCACCAGCCTTGGCTGCTGGACTCCAGGACACCATCCTGGGTCTCAACCATCCCCTGTTCCTATGACCGCCCCACTACTCTACATTTTGTCCTTCAAGTGTGGGCTTCTGTGGCTCGCCACACAGCAGGGGTCTCCCCGTCCTCCACCTTGGGTAACTGCATCGTCCTGCACGGTGCCTAGGGAACCCGTGTGGAGGCAGGAAGAATACAGAACAACAGGTGCTCAGAGGGGCTGCCTTTCCCACTGCAGGGGCCCTAGAGAGCTTTCTCCCAGCTGGTTATTCACAGGCGCTGAAGCTGTGGAATCTCGATCTCACCAATTTAAAGGGCATCATCACTAATTACAAAAGCAATCATTTCTTCAGTAGCAAAAAGAGAAAAGACTTTGTGTTCCCCACCTCCAACTGTTTTCCTCCACCTTCAGATGTTTCTCATCTCTGGGCAAGGGTAGAATGCAACTCACAGAATATTATTTTTCAATGTCTTTTCCCACTCTGAAGATTGCTTTCCCAGAACCGATGAAGGCTAGAATGGTTTAGCTTCCCTGGACTGAGGATTCAGAGGCCTGGGGGGAAGGGGGGAGGGGGAGGTGAGATAACTCAGCAATATTGAACCTAACAGAGACATTAAAAGGTTCTATTCTAAACAGAAAGGAAGCAGGATGCTATAGAAACAGGAAAACCATAGTTGGAAATGCAATAACGAGTTGCAAGAGAATAAACATAAAGATGTAAAAATGAAAAAGGACATCAAAATAAAAAAAGTTGGGAATGGGAGAGGGGAGCAAGAAAATGTAGATTTTTTTCTTTCTTTTTTTTCTTCGTTATTCTTAGGATGTGTTGGAGCCTACGTGATTATCAGTCTAAAGGAAATAGATATAGTAATGGGCTGATATATTTGAAGAATAAGGTAACCACAAATCAAAAGCATACAATAGAGTCGCAAAAAAACCAAAAAGAAACAAACTCAAAATGGCTTAAAGACTTAAATATTAGACACGACACTATAAACTTCTCACAAGAAAACATAGGCAAAACATTATTTGACATACATCTCAGCAATGTTTTCGTAGGGCAATCTAAGCAACCCAAGCAACAGAAATAAAAGCCAAAATAAATAAATGAGACCTAATTAAACTTATAAACTTTTGCACAGCAATAGAAACCATAAGTAAAACTAAAAGACAACCTATGGAATGGGAGAAAATATTTGCAAAAGATGAGACTGACCATGGCTTAATTTCTAGACTATATAAATAGTCCATACAACTTAATAAGAAAAAAATAAACAACCAAATCCAAAAATGGGCAGAACAACTAAACAAGCAATTCTCCAATGAAGACACACAGATGGCCAATAGGCATATAAAAAATGCTTAATATCGTTCAATTATCAGAGAAATGCAACTCAAAACTACAATGTTATCATCTCACACCAGTCAGAATGGCCATCATTCAAAAGTCCACAAACCATAAATGCCGGAGAGGCTGTGGAGAAAAGGAAACCCTCCTACATTGTTGGTGGGAATGTAGTTTGGTGCAGCCACTGTGGAAAACAGTATGGAGATTCCTCAAAAGACAAAAAAAAAAAAAAAAAAAAAAGGCTTATCACCTAATCCAGCAATCCCACTCCTGGGCATATATCCAGAGGGAACCTTCATTCCAAAAGATACCTGCACCCCAATTTTCACAGGAGCACTGTTTACAATGGCCAAGACATAGAAGCAACCTAAACATTCACTGACAGATGACTGGATAAAGATGTGGTATTTAGATATAACAGAATATTACTCAGTCATAACAAAGAAGGAAATAAGGCCATTTACAGCAACATGGATGGAACTGGAGATTATCTCACTAAGTGAAATAAGTTAGACAAAGACAAGTATCATATGATATCATTTATATGTGGAATTTTTAAAAAAATGATACAAATGGACTTATCTATAAAACAAAAAACAGACTCACAGACTTATAAAACAAACTTAGGAGTTTGGGATTAACAGATACAAATTACTATATGTAAAACAGACAAACGACAAGGATTCACTGTAGAACACAGGGAAGAATATTCAGTATCTTGCAACCTATAATGGAAAAGAACCTGAAAAAGAATAGACTATGTATATGTACAACTGAATCACTATGCTGCATACCTGAAACTAACAAAACAGCTGTATAACTGAAACTAACAAAACATTGTAAATCAATCACATTTCAATTTAAAAAAAATTGATAAGCTCTAAATACCTTTATTCAAAGAAAATCTTGAACTCTTCCCTCTTACAAAATTTAAAATGGGTAGCTTGAGCAGGACCAAATTATACTGGATGGGCAGTTACATATCTTCTCCAGCACGTGGCCCATGCTACACACACATCGTGTTTTCCTACAGGTAAGAACAGCCCTGACTGCACAGCGAGCGACTCTTTCTGGGACAAGGGCCTCTGTGGCAGTGGCCTCCTTGTCACCGCTGCATCTCACCAGGAGGCCAGGGTTTTCAGAGGGGAGGGGACATAGAGCTCATACACTTCAAATTGACTTCCCGAAAAAACTATGGAAAAACCAAATTCACCTGCAGTGTAGGAAACATGAGCAGGGCCCCTAAGCAGACCGACAAGCCCAAAGTAAGATGGCCCGATGTTCAGATCGGAACCAGAACAAAGACCACCTGGCCCCAGTTAAATGACCACCACCTCACCTGCAATGAACTGCTCGTACTCAATGTCAGGGATGTTTCTGTTGAGACTTGGGAGGTCAAAGGAGTCGGACCAGGGATCGGGGCTCTGCCAGTGGTAGAGGTGGCCCCAAGGGAATAGCACCAGTACCGGCTCCTCCATCTTCAGCAGGGTCTTCAGGAGGAAGGCAATGTGGATGCAGACGTTCCTACGGAGGTTGAAGCCCTCTGGAGGGTTGAAGTCACACAGAAGGTACCTGGCAGGGAGCAAAGGAGAGCGGGTCTTCAGGGCCAGGCCTCTGCACAGGAATCCCGGCTTAGATAGAACAGATACAACGGGAATCCCTGCACAGCCCATGGCCTAGACTCCAGACACATTCAGCAGCTTCTGGTTTGTAAAGTGGAGGCACTGCCCACCCATCTCCATGTGGCCAATTACTTCAAGTCCGGGAGCAGTTGCGGAAGACATCTTGGCATCCGTCTAACACCACTAAGCACCCGACTAGCATCTGAGCACCCGTTCTCCAGGGGCTCTCAAACTTCTTGTTCTACAGAACCCTATACACTCTTAACAATTACTGAGAACTCCAAAAGGCTGCTATTTATGTGAGTTTAATCTATCACTATTTCCTGTGTTAGAAGTTAAATAAGAAGTTAGAAAAAGTGTATGAATTCACTTAAAAATATTAACAATCTACTGTATGTTACCATTAATACTCTTAAACAAAATATAATTCTATTTTTCAAAAGAAAAATCATTAGTGAGAAGAATAGCAGTGATTTTAATTTCTGCAAATCTCTTTTGGACTGGTGAGAGCTGAATTCTCCTATCTGCCTCTGCATTCCCTGTTTTGTGATATCGCAGGCCAGGTTTTCCCTGGAAAACCCCGCAGGAACTCGGGAGAGCAAGAGTGTGCAAAAGGCAGGTGACATCCCGGCGTTTCTATGAAAATGGTCTTGCACCTCAGGGGCCTTGGATACACTTTGATAACTGTTGCCCTATCCAAGGCGAGACTCTTCTACACAAGAGCCAGGCAAGGGTCCTGGATTCTGTAATGAGTTACCGCCACCACACCCCTCCCTTCTCTGTGTGTTTCTCACAAGCTCCATTACTGCAGATGAGGATGTAATCCTCAACTGGGGCCTCTAATCCCAGAAGACTGCTAACTTCAAGAGGGAGGGTCCCATCTACCATCCCTACACCCCGCATAGTTTATTTTGAGTCAAGCCCTAGATAACTGCTTATCGGCACTGACCCTTGTGTCTTTTTCCTGAGGTTGACTGAAGGAACCAACATCTGGATGGAACTGAAATTTCCCTGCAGATAAACAAGGCTGATAAGCCACCCCATTCCAACATCTGATTCTGGGGCTCTTCAAAACCCGGGTAAGGCCCCGCTTCATCTAAGATGGGTCCTCCGCCTGCCCTTCCCGGGGGGTTCTGGGAGGCCGCGGCCACCAAGGGCGACCCAGACTCGCGGCCCCAGCCCCAGGGCCTGAGGGGGAGGAAAGCTTGAGGCTGTGCCCAAGCCCTGCCCCGCCCCGCCCCAACACGCTCCCCGGCACCACAGCCCTCCCCGGCCACCGCCCCAACCCCGATCCCACCCCGGTTCATGTCCGCCGGCCCCGCCGACGGCGCGGACGTACGTTTACCGTCTGTGGGACGCCGCCCCAGACAGGATGTCGGCCGCCGACTGACCAGGCCAGAACTAGTCGCCCGGCCGAGCAAGCCGCCATCCCCAGCAGCAAGCACCGCCATGGTCCCGGGCAGCTGCACACTTCCGGAGCCCGCTACCCGCCCCAGAAGCGCACGCCGGCCCGCGCAGAGCGTGGCGCCTGTAACCATGGCAACTCCGCGGGGCCCTCCCCTAGCGCTTGCGTCGTGCGTCCTCCCGAGTCTAGTTGTGCGAGGGCAGAACTTGCGGAGCCAATGGGAGCCAGGGCGCAGCCAGGACGGGGGTGGGGGGAGGCTTATGGGACAGCTGGGCGGGGCCGGGGAGGGCAGGGCCGCGCGGAAGTCCTGACCTGCAGGTGGCGCCGGCCGGAGGCTGGGGCGTTGCTGCCACCAGTGGGCGGGGCAGCGGGGCAGCGGGGCGGGGGCACCCTCACCTGTCCGTGTGTGGGGATCAGCCTGGGCTCCGTGGCCTCCGCTTGCACCGGACGTGGACCCAGGCTACCGGTGGGCAAGATAGAGGACTGAGCCCAGGCACGCACGGCTGGCCAGGTAGGGCACCTGAAGTGCAGATCCGCCAGGCCCGCTGCCGGCCTTGAATACGCGCTGCTAGGCAGTTTCCAAGAAGACGGGATCTGTCATAAGAGGGGAGGTAGGGCTTGGGTGCCAGATGTCGGGTTGGGTGCAGTCTCACAGGAGAGCCACGGTGAGAGGGCGCAGAGCGGCCCCTGTGTTGGCGGGGCTAAGAGTTTGGGGTATAGGGTCGGGGTGGTGTGTGCCTTTCTCTGTGGTCTCCTCACTCCAGAGCAAGGGGCTCTGCTTCCCCCCTCCCCTCACTGCACTCCCTGCCTTCCCCAGCACCACCTGGGGTGTGGTCATGTCGAGGCAGGGAAGGCCCAGGGAAGGGGCTCATTCAGGGGCAGGGGCCACTCTGCAGGGATGCTGGACCTGACAGCAATGCAGTGCTTCGGAACTCCCCTGGGCTGGGTTTCTAACCAGTGGGATGGAAGGGCCTTTCCTTCCTGGGGTGCATTTGGGGGAACTAGATACGTCATGAATGTCAGCCCTGAAAATGGAGGCTGCGCTACATCCATTCTTGGAAAGAAAAATCAGGCCCTTCCAGCCCAGGTGACTCAGAAAGTCAGTCAGCAATGTTCGGGGTCCCCAGTTTAGGCTTTCAATTAGAGCTGAGCGGCTCAGGAGGCCAGATCCCTGTCCGTGGCTCCAGGAGTAGGCTTTCTGCTGGGGGACAGGATCCTCACAAACACCTGTGTCTTTGTGGGTCACTCCCCTCTGACAAGCTGGGAGGCAGGGTGCAGTTGTGGGAAATCGTGTTTCCATGAGGAGAGGGCCACCAAGTGGTGGGGGCACAGGAGACAGTGAGAAAGAGTCCCGCAGCCTTTCTGGAATCAAAAAACTGGCAAATGTGAAAAAGTGCATAATTTGTTTTATTGAACAGGCTGCTTATGTACGTTTGGAGGGCCAGGTTCAAGGACTCTGCATCCCTCCAGGACAATAGCCTCAAGAGAAGAACAGACAGAGCAGGAAGAGATGTGGGGTTTCTCCCAGGAATGAGGCAGAACAGGGATTTCTGCAGATTTGCAAGGAGACCCCGACCGCTGAGCACGGGGTTACAACCCCACGTGACCCTTGTCGTGTTTGGCTTGGGCTCTGGGTCTGGCCTGATCATGTATTCTTCCAGCTGAGTTCCAGAAATTCAGAGGGTAGACTTAGAGAGGCTGCGTTTGGAACCCGGTGTGGAGACGGAGGGTCCTTTATCCTGAGTCCCCTCAGCCTAATCACTGTAGCTGAGTTCCAACACCACCCAGGCCCCCAGGGTGGCCGTGGAGGGAGAGCAAGCCTGGCAGGTGACCCAGGGGTCCCACTGCTGTGCCCCTCCCTTATCTTTGTTCCCTTTCACCCCGGAAGGTGTGATTGTCTCATGTCATGGTGACAAGCCATCTCTCTTCTCTGTCAGGTGGGATCCCCACCCCCGCTCAGCCTTCTTTCTGCATGGATGCTGAAGGACCAGGCTCACTTGAAGTTCTGAGTTTGAGCAGTAAGGTGGAAACAAAGAAACCAATGGAAACAAAGAAACAAGTCATTGTGGCAAAGCTCCCCACCACAGAGAAGCTGCCCTGAGTGGAAGGGAGGGTGTGGGCATGCCCATTTGTTTCGTGTCTCCCAGTGCTCTTCGCTTTCTTATTGCAGACCTGCATGGTTACAACAAAATGATCTGCAAAACTGAAAATATTTACTCTCTGGCTTTTACAGAAAAGGCTGACCAGCCTCTGGTTCCCGTACCGGTCAACTGATTGGAGTACCTTTCCAGTTTGGAAACATCTGGGCAGGCCCAGGTTTGCAAAATTCTTTAAGAGTAGTTATGGAGTTTTGCTTCTAAACATTTTTATGGCTGTATACTTCTGAGCTGAGGTTGTGCTGTGTAATTCTGAGCCGGGATTTTCTCAAACTGTTTCTTATTTCTTATACCGGACACCCCTAAATTCCAAGGGGAATGGGATGTTAAGGAAGCCATGGAGTTTAGGAAAAAGATACAGATTTCATTTCCATTT